>NC_058409.1:71264487-71391000 GCF_002201575.2 Neomonachus schauinslandi | reverse complement strand
CTGTCTTGATGATCACAGCTTTGTAATTAAGCTTGAAGTCTGGAATTTGATGCCACCAGTTTGGTTTTCTTTTTCAACATTCCTTTGGCTATTCGGGGTCTTTTCTGGTTCCATACAAATTTTAGGATTATTTGTTCCAGCTCTGTGAGAAAAGTGGATGGTATTTTGATATGGATTGCATTGAATGTACAGATTGCTCTAGGTAGCCTAGACATTTTAACAATATTTGTTCTTCCAATCCATGAGCATGGAACATTTTCCCATTTCTTTGTGTATTCCTCAATTTCTTTCAAGAGTGTTCTAGAGTTTTCTGAGTACAGATCCTTTGCCTCTTTGGTTAGGTTTATTCCTAGGTATCTTATGGTTTTGGGTGCAATTGTAAATGGGATCGAGTCCTTAATTTCTCTTTCTTCTATCTCATTGTTAGTGTATAGAAATGCAACTGTGCACTGATTTTATATCCTGCTACTTTACTGAATTCCTGTATGAGTTCTAGCAATTTTGGGATGGAGTCTTTTGAGTTTTCCACATAGTGTCTTATGTCATCTGCAAAGAGTGAGAGTTTGACTTCTTTGCCGATTCAGAGGCCTTTTATTACTTTTCGTTGTATGATTGCTGAGGCTAGGACTTCTGGTATATGTTGAGTAGCGGTGGTCGGAGTCAATATCCCTGCCCTGTTCCTGACCTTAGGGGAAAAGCTCTCAGTTTTTCCCCATTAAGAATGATATTTTCAGTGGGCTTTTCATATATGGCTTTTATGATATTGAGGTATGTTCCCTCTCTCCCTACACTGTGAAGAGTTTTAATCAAGAAAGGATGGTATACTTTGTCAAATGCTTTTTCTGCATCTATTGAGAGGATCATATGGCTCTTGTACTTTCTTTTATTAATGTACTGTATTACACTGTTTGATATGTGGATGTTGAACCACCACTGCAGCTCAGGAATAAATCACACTTGGTCATGGTGAATAATCCTTTTAATGTACTGTTGGATCCTATTGGCTAGTACCTTGGTGAGAATTTTTGCACCCACGTTCATCAGGGATATTGGTCTGTTATTCTCCTTTGTGGTGGGACCTTTGTCAGGTATGGGGATCAAGGTAATGCTCGCCTCATAGAAAGAGTTTGGAAGTTTTCCTTCTCTTTCTATTTTTTGAAACAGCTTCAGAAGAATAGGTATTCATTCTTCTTTCAATGTTTGGTAGAATTCCCCTGGGAAGCCATCCAGCCCTGGACTCTTGTTTGTTGGGAGACTTTTGATTACTGCTTCAATTTCCTTGCTGGCTATGGGTCTGTTCAGGTTTTTTATTTCTTTCTGGTTCAGTTTTGGTAGTTTATATGTCTCTAGGAATGCATCCATTTCTTCCAGGTTGCCTAATTTGTTGGCATACAGTTGCTCATAATATGTTCTTATAACTATATTTCTTCAGTATTGGTTGTGATCTCTCCTCTTTCATTCATGATTTTATTTATTTAGGTCCTTTCTATTTTCTTTTTGATAAGTCTGGCCAGGGTTTTTTTTATCTTATTAATTCTTTTAAAGAACCAGCTCCTATGGGGTGCCTGGGTGGCTCAGTCATTGAGCGTCTGCCTTCGGCTCAGGTCATGATCCCAGGGTCCTCGGATCGAGTCCCACATTGGGCTCCCTGCTCTGCGGGAAGCCTGCTTCTCCCTCTCCCACTCCCCCTTCTTGTGTTTCCTCTCTTGCTGTCTCTCTCTGTCAAATAAATAAATAAAAGCTTTAAAAAATAAAAATAAAAATAAAGAACCAGCTCCTAGTTTCATTGATCTGTTCTACTGTTCTTTTGGTTTCTATTTAATTGATTTCTGTTCTAATCTTTATTATTTATCTTTTCCTGCTTGGTTTAGGCTTTATTTGCTGTTCTTTCTCCAGCTTCTTTAGGTGTAGGGTTAGGTTGTGTATTTGAGACCTTTCTTGTTTCTTGAGAAAAGCTGGTATTGCTAAATATTTCCCTCTTAAGACTGCCTTTGCTGCATCCCAAAGATTTTGAACAGTTGCATTTTCATTTTCTTTAATTCTTTAATTTTCTGGTTGACCCATTCATTCTTAGTAGGATGCTCTTCAGTCTCCATGTGTTTGAGTTCTTTCCAAATTTCCTCTTGTGATTGAGTTCAAGTTTCAAAGCACTGTGGTCTGAAAATACACAAGGAATGATCCCAATCTTTTGGTACCAGTTGAGACCTGATTTGTGACTCAGGATGTGATCTAATCTGGAGAATGTTCCATGTCACTAGAGAAGACTGTGTATTCTGTTGCTTCAGGACGGAATGCTCTGAACGTATCTATGAAGTCCATCTGGTCCAGTGTGTCTTTGAAAGCCCTTGTTTCCTTGTTGATCTTCTGCTGAGGTGATCTGTCCATTGCAGTGAGGGGGTGTTAAAGTCCCCTACTATGACTGTATTATTATGGATGTGTTTCTTTAATTTTGTTATTAATTGGTTTATATAATTGGCTGCTTCCATTGTAGGGGCCTAAATATTTATAATTGTTAGCTCTTCTTGTTGGCTAGACCCTTTAATTATAATATAGTGTCCTTTTTCGTCTCTTATTACAGTCTTAGGTTTAAAATCTAATTTGTCTGATACAAGGATTGTCACCCCAGCCTTCTTTTGATGTCCATTAGCATATAAATGGTTTTCCACCCACTCACTTTCAATCTAGAGGAGTCTTCGGGTCTAAAATGGGTCTCTTGCAGACAGCATATCGATAGGTCTTGCTTTTTTATCCAATCTCATACCCTGTGTGTTTTGATTGGGGCATTTAGCCCATTTACATTCAGAGTAAGTATCTAAAGATATGAATTTAGTGCCATTGTATTACCTATAAAGTCATTGTTTCTGTATACTGTCTCTGCTCCTTTCTGGTCTATGAAACTATTGGGCTCTCTCTTTGCTTAAAGGATCCCCTTTAATATATCTTGCAGGGCTGGTTTAGTGATCACAAATTCTTTTAGTTTCTGTTTGTCTCGGAAGCTTTTTATCTCTTCTTCTATTTTGACTGATAGCATTGCTGGATAAAGTATTCTTGGCTGCATATTTTTCTCATCTAGCACCCTGAATATAACATGCCAGTCCTTTCTGGCCTGCCAGGTCTCTGTGGATAGGTCTGCTGCCAGTCTAATATTTCTACTCTTGTAGGTTAAGAACATTTTGTCCCGAGCTGCTTTCAGGATTTTCTCTTTGTCTCTGACATCTGCAAGCTTCACTATTATATGTCAAAGTGTTGACCTATTTTTATTGATTTTGAGGGGGATTCTCTGTGCCTCCTTGACTTGAATGCCTGTTTCCTTCTCCAGCTTAGGGAAGTTCTCCACCATAATTAGCTCCAATATACCTTCTGCCCCCCTCTATCTTTTTCCTCTTCTTCTAGGATCCCAATTATTCTAGTATTATTTGGCTTTATGGTATCACTTATCTCTTGAATTCTCCCCTCCTGATCCACTAGTTGTGTATCTCTCTTTTTCTCAGCTTCTTTATTCTCCATCATTTTGTCTTCTATATCACTGATTATCTCTTCTGCCTCATTTATCCTAGCAGTTAGAGCCTCCATTTTTATTGCATGTACTGATAGCCTTTTTGATTTTGCCTTGATTAGTTTTTAGTTATTTTATTTCTCAGAGGGATTCTCTACTGTCTTGTATGCTTTTTTTAAAAACCAGCTGGTATCTTTATAATTGTTATTCTGAACTCTACTTCCAAATCTTACTTATATCCATACTGGTTAGCTCCCTGGATTCAGTACTGCCTCTTGTTCTCCTTTTTGAGGTGAGTTTTTCCATCTTGTCATTCTGTCCAGAGAAGAATAGATGGACGAGAGAACAAAATACTAAAATGGCAACAATGACCCCAGAGAAATATATACTAAACAAATCAGAAGGGACCCAAAACATTAAAAAAAATTAAAAAAGAAAAGAATAATCAGACAGCTGAACAGAGCAATACACTGGATCCTGTGTATATTTTGGTCTGTTAGAAAAGATCCCAAAATTGTAAAGAAAGAAAAACATATATGTACAAAAATAAAATTAAACACAATGAAAGGAAAGAATGTAACTGTAAAAGTGAAAATTAAAAGACCAAAAAAAAAAAAAAGAATATAAACAGACAGTTGAACAGAACAGAGCAATACACTATATCCTGGGTGTATTTTGGTTTCTTTGTTAGAAGAAACTAAATCCTAAAATTGTAAATAAAGAAAAACTTATATATATACAAAAATAAAATGCAATGAACAGATAGAGTATAAATGTAAAACTGAAAATTAAAAATGACTTAAAGAGTTCATAAAATAAGAAAATGGTTGAAAAGGAAAAAGAGAAAAAAAATTAAAATTGAATGACTAAAGAATCATGAGGAAAAAATCATGCATTCTATATAGTATTTTCCCCTACCACTGGAGTTCTACACTTCTGTGTGATCCAGAAATTTGGTTTTAGCAGGATGCTCCCACTGATCTCCTGGGGGAGGGGCCTGTTACACTGATTCTCAGGTGTCTTTGCCCCATGCAGAGTTGTACCACTCTCGCCAAAGGGCCAGGCTAAGTAATCTGCTCCCAATTGCTCGATGTGGCTTTTGTTCCCTGAAGGCTTCCTGCAATGCTTTAGAAGTTAAGAATAAAAATGGCAGCCTCCCAATCTCCAGCCCTGGACCCAAAAGCTTGTGCCCCCCATTCCTCAGTGTGCCCTCAGAGAAAAGTAGTCAATCACTCTTGTCTCCCTTGTTTCTGTCCGCATTCCGTGCTCACCCAGTGTGTGATGGAGTGTTTCTATCTCAGGCTCGTGACCTCACCTCAAGTCCCCAAACTGTGCTATGGTACGCACCTGCCCTGCTCCTCTCCTGGGAGGGAGGGAGGGTCTCGTGGTGGTTCTGCCACTTGCTGGGCCCCTGCTCAGAGAGAGGTCACCCAACTGTACCAGGGTTCATGATTTATGGCAACAAGGAGCTAAAAGCCCACTCCTGGGCTCGCTGATTGCAGCTGGCTTACCCACTCTGATGTCTGGGAAATCTTCCACATTCATTCAGGCACCCCCATTCTTTCTGTGACCCCGGGGATCCTGAGACCACACTGTCCCACCTAGGATTCTGCCCCACTTCGCCACCTGAGTGCCTTTCAGGCAAGGTTGTCCCTCTCCGGAGCAGACTTTTACAAGTTTTGATTTTGCACTCCGCTGCTATATCCCCTCATGGTTTATCTTCTGATATATTGCCTTGGATTCACTTTGCACTTCCTACCTCACAGAAAGTGGTCGCTTTTCTATTTGTAGAGTTGCAGCAATTCTTGTCTTAGAGCTAGGGTGAGTTAACAGGTGTTCAGAATGATTTGATAGCTATCTAGCTGAATTCCTGGGACCAGACAAAACTAAGGTCTCCTACTCCTTTGTCATCTTGGAAACTGTTAATTAACAATTTTAAAAGTGTCCTATGCTTTTAAAAACCAGACTAAAATACTAGCTGACCTAAACACTACTATTTTTTTTCCCAGAAACCACCCATTTGCATCTCATCAATCATGTTCTGCACCTCTCAATCCTCTCACTAAAAAAAAACCTAACATGTTATAAAACATAAAGTATCAACAAGTAGTGAAAGTTTAGTGGATGAAATATCATTTAAAAACTGCATTGTTCACAAATAAATTCAACAAATAACTATTGAATACTTTCGATAGGTCAGGAGTCATGCTTGGCTTTAAGGAATCCTATCTTCATGATTTAATTTCAAAGATTACATCAGATTAGCCTATTATCAGAGGCTCTGGCATATGTGTGATGGGGCAAGGGTTTAGGTTTGCATTCTAGCATATCTTTTCCTATAGATGAATCTTCTCCCCAAATTGGACACATTTTTAAGTAGACTCTACCTGTCTAAGTCCATTCTATGTAAAAAACAAAATATGCTGGAATATGCTATATACCACCTTTGTTGTGCTATACACTTAACATTTTAATTAAAAAAATTTTTTAACACAATCCTCTTGATCCAGCTATTTTCCCACTTCATTATTTTATTTATTTTTTTAAAGTAGTCTCCACACCCACCATGGGGCTTGAACTCACAATCCCAAGATCAAGAGTCACATAGTCTACCAACTGAGCCAGCCAGGCACCCTTATTTTTTTAAGGTTTTTTTTTTTTTTTTATTATGTACACTGTAAATTTAAAAGTAGCACATGTCCATTGTAAAAGAAAATATTCAAACAAACCAGAAGTATATAAAGTAAAAAGTGAAAGTTCTCCTCTTTCTTAATTATCCCCAGGTTCATCCCTCAGAGGTGACCACTGTTAAGAGTTTCATGAGAATCATCCCATAATTCTCCAAGTATATATTAGTATGTACATACAATATACACATATGTATACACATGCAAATTTGGAGAAAGAAGTTTTAAAGTAGCATGATTATAAACAAAATTCAAATAGTACAGAAGCATGTAAAATAAAATGATCTAGGGGCACCTGGGTGGCTCAGTCAGTTAACTGCCCAACTCTTGATTTTGGCTCAGGTCATGATCTCAGGGTCCTGGGATCGAGCTGGCATTGGGCTCCACACTGGGCATGGAGACTGTTTAGAATTCTCTCTCTCTCTCTCTCTCTGCCTCTCCCCTGCTTGCGCTCTCTCTCTTTCTAAAATAAATAAATATTTTAAAAATAAATAAATAAAATAAAATTATCTATATTCACATACAATATTTGAGGGATTATTTTAAAATAAAGCAACAAATTATTATAAGAAAATGTAAATTATAAATAAATGCAAATTGTAAAATGCAAAGTAAAATGTTCCCTACCTCATATTTCCACTACCCAAAGGTAGTAACAAATGCCCACAACTGTTTCTTTTGTGTGTGTGTGTGTGTGTGTGTGTTTGTGTGTGTATCCTTTGTGAAATTTTCTGTGAGTACACAGGAATACAAACACACGTATAACATAAATATATATGAAGATATAGAGAATATATATATGCCTAATGTAGTTATGAAATGTTTTCAGTGGTTTTTATTGTGAAATCTAATATACACATAGATCAGTGTGCAAAATAATAAAGTGAACCTCCTTACAATCACCACCCAGACTGAAAAGTAAAACACTGCCAGCCCCTTAGAAGCTCTCCTCATGACTCCTCCTAATTATTACCCTTTTTCACCCTCCTTCTCAAAGGTTTCCACTATCCTGACTTTCACAGTAACTAATTCCTTATTTTTTCTTTTAATTTTACTGCCTAAGCACACAAGTACTGGTCAGTCACGCCTTGAGTTCAGAGAAGTTGGATCTCCTAACAATGTAGATTCCCTGGTGCCACAGAGAGTACTAACTATCCCCTGATATCCATCCTCTTCTTTCTTTTAATAATTGAACCCTGCCCCTTAGTTAAGCACTATAACTTTTACTGTTTTCAGATTTTAAATAAATGGAGTCATACAAAATGTATTCTTTTGTGTCTGGCTTATGTTTTTTTGCAATATTTATTTGTTAATTTTTAGCTTAATACATCTTGGGCATCTTTTTTTTTTTTTTTTTTTTTTTAATTTTTTTTTTTTTTAAAGGTTTTATTTATTTGACAGAGAGAAAGACAGCCAGAGAGGGAACACAAGTAGGGGGAGTGGGAGAGGGAGAAGCAGGCTTCCCGTGGAGCAGGGAGCCTGATGCGGGGCTCGATCCCAGGGCTCTGGGATCATGACCTGAGCCGAAGGCAGACGCTTAACGACTGAGCCACCCAGGCGCCCCATCTTGGGCATCTTAATCAGATATATAGAATTACCTCATCCTTGTAATTCCATGGTATAGAAATGAACAAATAGCCTGATGACCAAAGTATTTTCACTCTTTCGGTCATTATAAAAAATAACATTGTAAAGAACACCTTAGGCATTCATTTTAATAAGCCTATTTTTTTTAACTTAAAATGTAATCATAGTGCTACTGTAAAATGAGGTGGCATGTTAATTATTTCGGAATTCTTGAACAAATTTCAGTTCAAATACAATAAAATTTTAACAAAAGGTGTTCCTATCTTCTAAATTCTAGACTCCTTTCCAAAACTTCTATTTTGCTTAAAGATAAGGAGACATCTTTGGAGCACATTAGTGTTATGTTTTTCAAAGTATAGTCCCTGGATTGCTGGCATTATAGTTCCTGGGGGATCTTATTAAAATGCATCTTTTCCAGCATTCAACCTCTTTAGAGATAGGCCTCATGAATTAGTTAAGATACATCTAAAGTGCTGTAACCAAGAGACTCCAAAATACAGTAGCACCAACAAGACAGGTGACTTCTTTCTCATTTAATAGACCTGTACTACAATTTACTCCATAAAGTGGTCCAAGGAACCAAATTCATGTTGCCTTGTGGCTCTGTCAAACTCTGGGTGCAGCCTTGCTTGCATGGTAGAAGCTGGTCCTCTACCTTGTCCATGGACTATCACACTCTCAGCAGAGGAAAAGGGAACATATGGAAGTAGGGAGTAATCGGTAAGGAAGTACAGAAATTGTACACACTCCCACTGGCAGAAAACATGGCCACATATAGTTATAATGCAGGCCGGGGAAATGTGGTTTCTGGCTCAGTTGGCCATTTGCCCTCCTAAAACTGGCAAGGGGCAGGGTTCAATTATTAAAAGAAAGAAGAGGATGGATATCGGGGGATAGTTAGTACTCTCTGTGGCACCGGGGAATCTACATTGTTAGGAGATCCAACTTCTCTGAACTCAAGGCATGACTGACCAGTCACTGAGCTGAAACGATGTTCTTTTATATTCGGTTTTACATCACTTCTCCCAAGTACCCCTGGAAGTCTGTGAGCTATGCACACTTACTGGGAAAACCAGAAATGTATATTAAAAAAAAGATAACAGCAAATATCAATAAAGTGCTAATTACATGCCAAATGCTTTACATGAATTGTTTTATTTAATCCTTACAAGTTTATGGGGTAAATACTGTTACTATACCCCTGTTTATAGATAAGGAAACTACAGTTTAGGGAATTTCCTTGCCCAAGCCCCACAATTAGTCTGCAGTTAGTAAGGGCTGGAACTTGAATCCAGAGCCTATGTGCTTTAGTCCGTGCAATGAATGGTTACATTTAAAAGAAATTCTAACCTTAAAAATCTATGTATGTTCAATATAAAAAAGTTGTTGGGGTCAATAGTTTGGATATAAAGAAGCAAAATCTGGGGCAATTGTTAGTAGAAGGCACCCAAGGCTGGCCTAGTCCTAATATTAATGATACCATTAACTGACCCAGTTTACACTCTGCAAGGCAGTGTTGCATGTGATTTACCTATGCAACAACCCTATGTGTTAATTCTTAAACTCATTTACAACTTACAGATAAGAAAACTGGGGCATAGAGATGTTAAGTTACTTGGCCAAGGTCACATAGCTGATAAGAATAATGTGTTTAACCACTATGCTATAACACCAAAATACAAAGAGTAGTTGATAATTATGAGTCATATTTACCAAATCTGATATACTTTGCCATTACAAGGCATGTCATAGCTAAGAAGTCTTATTTTCAGTGGCATTATAAAATAGGCTTATTATCATAAAATGAGTGAAGTTTAAAGGCTGTCTAATGCACAGATAAAGCAATTAGCAAGTCCACCCAACAGTATGATGATGAACACCTTACTTCATCATTATCAATTAATATTTACCAATTTCCATACTGAGTCCTGGAGATCTACTGTGTATATCTGGTTCTTATTTTCCTTATGTCTCTTTTAAGTAAAGATTCCCCCAAATTTGCATTTGACTTTGGTCATACAAAGTACACTCCAGGATGAGCACAAGGCACTAGGACAATGTTATACTTCCCTCCAATGACCAATGTTATTTTTGCCCCCAAAGCTTCATCTCACATTATTGCTTCATTGCACGTACAACTGCCAACCTCATGGTTTGCTGGATTCTGGGGACAATTCTCACTATGAGAAAGAATAGGAATTGTTATTGTATGAATTATTGAGAATTCCCAAAATATTATATCCATCCTCTGGGGGACACAAATTAATTCTCTTTGGTAATACAACAGTTCCATATCTTGATTGCAGTGGTAGTTACATAAATCTATACATGGGATGAAATTACATATAACTATACAGACACACACACACACACACACACATACACACACACAAATATATCCAAGTAAAAAATGATGAAAATGGAACCAGGTCTGTAGTCTAGATAACAATACTGTACTGATAAGGTTAATCTGTATATCAGGACCCATAAAATGGAGGACACCCCAGTGGCCCAGCCCATGTCACAAACGTACACCTAAGTCAGCCTACATTCATAGGAAACACCTATCAAAGAAACCTAACATACACTAATGATAATCCTCCAACTCTGCTTTAGCTAGCTAAACTTACCCTAGAAAATAGGACCTGCTTGCCTTACAAGGAAATCCTCAACATCCTAGCCAACCATGCCCTGCTTCCATGTCGTAACATTCTATAAAACTTGCTTTTATTCTTGTAACATTCTATAAAACTTGCTCTTAACCAAAATGTCTCAGGATAAAGTCCCACTATTTGTGAGGCACTGTACTCCTCCAATCCATGAATTGTTTTCCCTTGAATAAAAGACATTAAACTTGTTGCTAAATTGTATTATTTTTGTTATTTGACAGTACCAATGTCAATTTCTTGGTTTTGATAGTATATTACAGTCATATCATATATTGTATTTCCATTACATATAAGATGTCACCATTGGGAGTTAAGAGAGGAGTCTACTATTTTTGCAACATCTTGTGAGTCTATAATTATTTCCAAATAAAATATTTTTAAGGGAGGCAGGTGTGGAAGGATGGTTCTCAGACCAGCCATGGCATCCACTGGGAACTTGTTAGAAATGCAGGATCTCAGGCCCCAGACCTACTAAATTAGAATCCACATTTTAACAAGAACCTCATATATGATTCTTAAGCACATTAAAGTTTAGAAGCACTGTTATATAAGAAATAAAAGTGATATTCAAGTATTTCTCATTCTATTAAAAAAATAGTTTCTTCATTTCAGTGTCAGATAGGTTATTCCAGAAGCTCAGGGTCTGCTTCACTGGTATGCAGCCAGTTCAGCTCCATAAGTATTGGCTTAGAAGACCTTCTTCCAACATGAGGTTTAATACTCTATCTTGAAATTCTTAATAATTTTATTTTTGAGTTTTGTAAGTGAAGTCCTATGAGACCAGAGATCATGCTCTGGGAGCATGAGCCTCAGCTTACCAATCAGCATACTTCTCTACCTTGCTGGGATGTGTTCTCAGCTGCCCTGGCACTTTGGGATCCTTTTCCTCCATGTCCTTATCCAGCAATTGTTGCTGACTCCCAGCCCCAGCAGAGGTCTGGGCACAGACAAAAAGGGCTCCCTTGCTCCCTGAGACATCCCAGACTGGCAGCACCATGAGATGTGTACTGGTGGCTGGTGGGCAGAAGACAGCCTCTCACCTACTGCTGATCCAGGTACCCAGCACGTTCCGGCATGGAGGCTGCACTACCCTCAGAGGTTCCCCCATCCACCATGGGTTCCCACAGGTGGCAGGCCTAGGGGAAGGGGAGATACCTGGCACGACTTCCCCACCTCCTGCCAGGACATGCGCCAGTCCAGCGGCTGATGGGAGAGGAAACCAAGCAGCCAGTGGGTGGTATGTGTGCTTAGTCACAGAATAGGACCCTATGAGAATCTGCATTCCCTGGGCAAGTGTCCCCATGCCTGAGGACATGAAACATTAAATAGCAAAGAAAAACACCATTATAGATAGAGAAAAAGACAGTGCAAGAAAGGAAAAAGCTTTATGTTTTAATTTTCTTGCTTTTTGAACAGGGGGCTCCATATTTTTACTTTGCACTAGGCCTGGCAAAGCATGTAGTCAGTACTGCAGAGGTCATTGGGAATCAAAAGATGAACTTCCAGCACCTGCACAGCAGGTGCCCGGGCCCAGTGGTGAACTCTAATGGGTACCAAAAGCAGTCTTCATTACAAGATGGCTCCAGGAATCCTTTAGCAATATAAGCTTTGCCTGTCTCTCTCTTTAAAGGAGACTTTCCACTATGGAACATAAGCCAAGACTAAGATTTGTAAGTATATATCTCCTAAATCTTTGTGTTTATACCTACCATACCCAGGTATGCTTCCATATTTTCTACATTTTAAAAAGGAAGATATGACCAAGAGTAATACTTCCTATATTTTTAAAAATTAAAATTTCTAAGTGGCAGAATAGGAAAAAAAAAGTGGGGCTTTGGAATAAGTCTGGGGAGAGAGAAAGAGAAAAAATTTAAGCTTTTAAGGACTGTATTTATATTTAATTCTTCCTTAATTCATTCATACAATTATTACTTATTGAGCCACTCCCGAAAAGATCACTAGTGAACTTAAACCACTTCCCTCTGAAGCACTTTTTCCATAAATAATTTATTAATGAATAAAAGTGATATTCAGAAATAAAACACATTATTCTTTACTGTCTTGTTTTTCTACCCTGCGCAGGATCAATCTTCCTTTTACTTACATCCTTTATCTTGAACTAATAATATTATTGAGTATATCTCTTATATAACTAAGGAGAAAGCAAAATTTAAAAATTATTTTGTCTGGCAAGATGCTCTCAGTGAGTATATTTAATGGAATAATTTCAAAATTGTATGTGTAGTATAATCCTACTTTGAATCTTATAAATATATATAATTGTGGCTAGGAAAAGATGGTATATAAAGTTCTTAGTAATGGCTGTTTTAGGGTATGGGCTTGCTGGTGGTTTTAATTTTCTTCTTTCTATTTCTCTATATTTTCCCCAGTTTGTCTGTAGTGAATATTATAGGGGACATTAGCACCATTAAATGATAGGGCCCCAATGCCTCTGATATTCACTATTTTTTAATAGGAACCACTTGGATTTTTTTTTTTTCAGAAATGCACCTTGATCTTTTGGAGACTGCCACAAGTTCAGTGACAGAAGTGAGAAAGCTGAGTGTGAACATCCCACATTTATGGGGTGTTAATTCATTCAATAGCCTAATTAAGTCACCACCTGATAACCCAATTCATTATAACATATCAGACTCTAAACACCCAATTAATTTATTCTTCTACTCTACATAAGCATACATATCTTGACTTTGTTAACTGAATCATGAAGTTTGTGTTTTTTTTTAAAGCAGTGATTTCCATATTACATTGTTGTAGGACGGTGAGTCGAAGCAGCCTAAAAACTCGTTATTACAGTTTCTATTGAAAAACTGCTTGACTTAGAATCATAAGGAATTTACCATAATAAAGTGTATCCAGTATGTACATGCTAAATAATTGTAAAACTCTTAATTTGTTATACTTTCAACAGCCTTCAAGTAACTTCTGTCTTCCCACAGTATTTTCTGGACAGAACTTAAACTATGAAATGAAAGGACAGGAAGCATAAACATGTAAGCCTGTACCACTGCTAATTGGGCTAGACTGAAAATCATCTAGTCCAGTGGTTCTCAGTCCCCACTGCACATTAGAGTCCCCTATAGAGTTTTTAAATATACAGATGCCACCCCAGATCAATTTAATCAGAATCTCAGGATGGAGCGTGGGCATGGTATCTGTTTTATGTAGTCATCATTCTGAGTGCTTTTACATATGTTAAATCATTTAATGCTACACCTCATGCCAAGTGTACTATTATCATCTCCATTTTACCTTTAAGGAATTGAGGCTTGTGAGGAAAAGTGAAGTAAGTGGCAGATCTAGGATTACAACAGGCTGCATCACAGCCTATGTTATGTTACACAATCTCACAACCTTTTAAGCCATCTTCCCAGAGCCTGAAGCACTGCCATACAATTCCTCATATTGCAGAATTCTACTAGACAAAATATAGCCAGAAATGAATAAATGCAGAAAATTCAGACTGATTTTAGGGTTAGCTAAAGGTACCAGTGCAAATAGAAGAGATGACAGAAATCTGAAATGATTAAAATTCAGACAGCAAGGTCTGCTAGTAGTGATCAGGATCACACTAACACTTTTTGAGTGCCATTTTACAGCAAAAAAAAAAAAAAAAAACGAAGGCACAGAGAGGTTAAGCAACTTGCCCAAAGTCATACACCTGGCAGGACACAGGGCAAGGATCTGAACTGAGCCAATGTGGCAACCAAACTTGTGCAACAGCAAAATAGGGAATGAAAAAAGCCATCTGCCAACTTATTGATCAAATACACAAAAATTTATTTAGGCCAACTGTGCAAAATGAAACCTTCTTCCTCAAGAAGCTGAACCTGATTATTAATACGATCTCATGGAGATTAAAAATGCATATGAGTAGGAAACTTCTCCTTATGAAGCTAACAATTTAGTGGGAGAGTTAAAATAGAAGCAAGAGGAGATTCAAAAATTAGTTAAGAGATGGAATTGGATGTTCTTTAATGCACCTTCCAACTCTGGAAGATTCTCTGAAACTCTTTGCCTTACCAAAATTTTGCTTTGAAAAGTTAAAAAAGTTTCATATAAGCCAGATGCATTTATAAACCACAAGCTCAGGGCTTCAAAGGAAGGAGAAGTAAGCTCTGGCTTAGGTGTTTTAATTCTGCAAACTGCAGTACTTTGTCTGAATTTGAATACCAAGTTAGCAAATTTGATTCCCTTCTTATGTACAGAAAGAACCAATTTACATCACATTGTATTCACCATTTGTGCAGTTGCTTTGAGTCCAGAAACTAGAAATGCTCTGTTTTACCTAAGTATCAACAAAGGAAGGGAAAAACCCTGTCCAAACTATATTTATGCTGTTGGTATGAGCCGATAGAAACGATGCCATGCTAGGTTTATAGAATACCTGGTAGAGAATCTGGAGTTTGTTTGCTTATGTTTGATGGGATTTTCAAATTACTTTTAAAAGTAGGTCATAAGTGCCTGTCTGAATTAGGGGAGGATTCTCTAAGGATTCCTGCTGTATTTTAAAAAATTTCCTTTGGCCCACAGGTGCCTTGTCCCAAGAAAGAAACATACCCTTACAAAGGCAAGAATTTCTATCTTGTCTCCAATATGACCAGAATGGGGTGGAGGGACAGGATTTGACACCCCCTAGCTATTGTCAAGGGACCAATTAGTATATTCACGGCTAATTTAATGGGATCCTGAGTAACATCATTAAGGGCACAGTAGGCAATAAATGATTATAAAGAACCTTGTGAAATTCCCTAGGTATTTATGCGTGGCCTATCTCCCCCATCTAATACCATCTGTGGAGGCATAGATGACCTGGAAATGGAAATTGTGTAACTAATAATTTCTAATTGAAAGAAATCTAACTTAAGTCTATGTATTCTGCTCATTGCATGTTATATCTTACTTAGTTTACACCTGGGGAATCTAAACTAGTTATTGCTAACCTCTTTGGAACTCTGAAGCTCAATGATTAAGTTTCGTAACGCCTACTGTGCTAAGTGAAATAGCATTTTAAAAATTCAGTTGAGGGGACACCTGAATGGCTCAGTAAGTTAAGCATCTGAGTCTTGATCTCAGCTCGTCTTGATCTCAGGGTCCTGAGTTCAAGCTACTTAAAAAAAAAAAATCAGTTGAGGAACAATTGTTTTTCCTAGGAGAATTTTGCAACTTCTTGAGAGATAACTCAGAATGCCAAACAGAGTGAGGTTGTTGTTAAAATGCAGATTCTCAGCCAATACCCAGACCTAATAATTCAAACCTTGGAGGGCTAGAGCCAGGGACCTAAATTTTAACAAGTTCCCCAGGGGATTCTTATGGACACTAAAGTTTGAGAACTTCTGCCCTAGGGTATCACCAATCCAAAGCTAAAAATCACTTGTTACTACCAAATATTATAAAATGTTGAACTTCTAGGAAAATGGCACTTGTTAGCATTAGAAAAATTCCAGCCACAATTTGAGTTTCTCATATTTAGGGGCATGATTCAGCATGTAGCCCAGATGCTATACAGCACTGCTATAGAAATCTGCGCATCCTGTACAAGGCTGCAGTAACAGGCTCTCCTTCCCACCCCTTGCACAGGACTGGTACCACAACTGGTATGGCCCCAAATTAATCACTGTCATTTTCCTTCATCATGATGCTCTCTCATATTCCTGGATGGAAGGATGATGTTAATTTTGGGTAACTCATAAAACCCAGTGCACTTTTCCCCTATCGATATTTCACAACGTATTTTTCTTATATTGTTCTTTTCAGTGTATTTACTGACTGACTAGCACAAATACTGGTTCCTATGCTTGCAGATTTCTCCAACCTCCTAACAAATATTTTGCTTTTAAATAATATTCATAAAAGCTAACAAAATGACCAAAAAAAGTGAGGAGGGATGAAATTGGCTTCAGCACTCCAAGAGAAAAGCCATGTCATGTCCTCATGGTATGTGAGGTTATCCCCTTAGACACCTGAGAATTCTTTCACCAAATCCAAAATGTAACAAGCAAGACCTTGGGCAGAGAATTTTTTGCCTTTTGGAGAATATAAGAAATCTAAAAGCTTGTAAAACTATTAAAGAATTGGTAATACAAGAACCTTTTTTACAGAAGTTTCCATATCTGTTTGTTTTTCAGGAAGAAATAACAGCCAGTACAAACACTTGATGAAAACAACATTTACCTATATAACTACGCTCATACATACTCTGGAGCCTGGAACATACCTGTTAAAAAATAAAAAGTTCAATTGCTGAGTCACTAGAAATCAAACTCTTTCATAAAATTCTCCCAATCAGACACCATTCAGCCTGGCTCTATTAGTGTCACCTCTCAAAAAGCAGAAATCTTAAATGGGATGAATCATAACAGCTGGTTTCCCCCAACTGCCACTCCACCAGACAGGAAGCTGGATGTCAATGGGTGTTAGTCCAGGCAGCTCAGGCTGGGTAGTGGGGCCTGTAAAAGAAGGGGAAGCCCATCAGGGAACTTCTTCAGATGGAGAGCTTAGAAAATGATGCTTTTGAAAATTTTTGCTTTATTTATTTATTTATTTTAGAGAGAGAGAGAGAAGGTGGGGAGGGGCAGGAGATGGAGAGAAAGAATCTTAATGTGGGGCTTGATCTTTGGACCCTGAGATCATGACCTGAGCTGAAATCAAGAGTCGGACACTTAACTGACTGAGCCACCCAGGCGCCCCAAATTTTTGCGTTTTGATTGTGACATGGAGAAAGCCCTAACTGAATGCCATAGTCCACAGGGGTCTTTTCTATCCAGGGAAGGGATATAAGAAGTATGACTATAGCCTATTCTGAATTTATAATCAATATATAAACTGAATAAAGATAGAAAACATTAAAATTGTTGAGAAGTGATTCATTTGCTTAGAAGAAAATTGCAAAGGAATTTGACTAGTGTGCTGCAGAGAACTTGTTTCTCTCTAGCAGAGATGTCTGAAAGTTAATTCTACTATAAAGCTACAATAATGACATCATATGATATCTGCGAAAGGATAGACATATAGATCAATAAAGAATAGAGAGTCCAGAAATATAATCACATAAATATTACGATCAATTAATTTTGACATAGATGCAAAGGCAATGGAGAAAAGACCATATTTTGCACACATCTATATGCAAAAAGAAAAGGACCTAGACATATACCTCACATCTTGCACCAAGATTAACTCAAAATGGGCCACAGACTTGAATGGAAATGTAAAACTGTAAAACATTTAGGGAAAACATGTGCAAAAATTTTTGTGACTTTTAGCTAGGCAGAGTTCTTAGATATAACACTAAAAGCACTATCCGTAAGAAATTGATAAATTGGACTTTGTCAATATTAAACATATTTTTTGCCCTATAAAAAGACAAATTTTTCTCTGCATAAGACACTATAACAGAATTTAAAATATGCCACAGAGTAGAGCAAAATATTTGCAAATCGCATCTGACAAAGAACTTATATCCAGATTATATAAGGAATTTTCAACCTCAACAATATGAAAACAAACAGATTTTAAAAATGGACCAAAAATCTGAAAAGACAATTCAGCAAAGAAGATATGAGGATGGCAAACAAGCACATGAGAAGATACTCTACGTCATTAGTTATTAGGGAAATTCAAATTAAACCGCAATGTGATATTAATATGCACCCTGTAGAATGACTAAAATTAAAAACAAAAAGACTAACAATATGAAGTGCTGGTTAGTATGTAGAGAAACCTGAACTCTCAAATGCAAAATGGTACTGACACTTTGGGAAGATAGTCTTCATTTATCTATATAACTAAGCTCATACGTACTCTGGAGCCTGGAACGTACCTGTTTATTATGACATAAAATGTACACTCCCTATAGGCAGTTAATTTCACTCTTAGGTATTTGCCCAAGAGAAATAAGACGTATGTTGATATAAAAAGCATTTGTGAATGTTTATAGCAGCTTTAGTCAGAAACACCAAAAACTGGATACAATACAAGTGTTCTTCAATTGGTGGCTAAACATACTGTGGAGCATCCATACAATGAAATATCATTCAGCAATAAAAAGGAACAAACTACAGATACATGCAACAACATGGATGAATCTCAAATGCATTATGCTAAGTGAAAGAAGCCACAGTGAAAAGGTTGCATCTGTATGATTCCATGTATATGACATTCTAGAGAAGCAAACCCATAGGGATAGAGAACATATCAGTGGTTGTTAGAAGTTAAGCATCAAGGAGAGGGATGCCTGGGTGGCTCAGTAGGTTAAGCGTCTGCCTTCAGCTCAGGTCATGATCCCAGGGTCCTGGGATTGAGTCCTCTTTGGGCTCCTCACTCAGCGGGGAGTCTGCTTCTCCTTCTGCCTGCTGCTCCCCCTGCCTGCGCTCTCTCCCTCTCTGACAAATAAATAAAATCTTTAAAAAAATTTTTTTTAATTAAAAAATAAAATTAAAAAAAAAGAGTCAAGGAAAAAGGTATGAGGAGGGAGTTTTCTGGGGGTGACAGAACTGTCCTATTTGTCAAATGTATAAAAAAAAAAGAATAAATTTTACTGTATGTAAATTAAAATAAATTTTAAAGAGTTTATTCTGAGCTAACACTTGAATATTTTACAGTAAACTTTCAGGAATAATTGTCATTGCAAACTAAAAAGACCGGCAAATTTTCCATTTTTTTGAAGATTTTTTTTTTTTTTAATTTGGGAGAGAGCGAGAGAGAGCAGAGTTGAGAGGGAGAGAGAAGAGCAGACTCCCCACTGAGTAGAGAGCCTGATGTGGGGCTCCATCCCAGGTCCCTGAAATCATGACCTGAGTTGAAGGCAGACACAACCAACTGAGCCACTCAGATGCCCCCAAATTTTCTTTTTTTAAAGTAAATTTCCAATGGCATGTTTCTGTTTGGGCAAATACTCAAAAATAACATCAATCGATCTGTTCAAACCTATATGCTTACAGCAAGTATGTTAAAAAAAAAAAGGTTAACTTTAAAATCACAAAATAAAAACTTTTTTTTTTTTTAAAGATTCAGGAACCTAAAAAAAATTCAGGCAAAGATACTGATCAAATCAAGATTACATAGGACAGATGTCTTCCTCTGTGCACAATATGTCAACATTTGACAAAGCTAAATCATGCTGCTTGGCTTTCTATACTATTGAAGTTTCATAGAATCCGCTGACTCCAGTACCGGTATTTTCACCAGGAGTCAGAGTTATAACAAATCATTAACATTCTGGACAGTTCTTGTTTTTAAGAAATATGAATATCTGTTAGAGACTAATACTCTTTGGCAGGTAAATCATATTATACCTTACACTTTTTACATTTTTTTTATGTTGGCTCAATTGAGAAATATTGAAGAGAAATCACAATTCAAATACAGAGCAATTAAATCACCTAAAATCATTTTACACATAAGAGAAGTGATTTATTCAAGCTAAAGATTAGAAGGACAGAATCAGAAACAGAGAGCAACTCACCTTATTCTCAGTTTTAATGGCCCTGCTTTCAAGATCACAAACACAAACCAAAAACATTTCTGTTAATAAATTATCATTAAAATTAATTTGCTACGACAACTTAAAGGGGGGCATTATCACTCTAAGTACCAATGTACACCCAGTGAAATTTATTCAGTGAGTATGTGGCTACTACCAACAGCAATGATCTCTTACTAAATTCTTTTTACACATTATCACTTTAGCTTCACACTGTTCATTATTTCCACTGATGGTACCCTATTTCAAACTTCCAAATGATATAGAGTCACCTCTGATCATTGGTCTCCCTGCTTATCCTCTCCCCAATTATCTTGTGTTTCCTGTACATTTCAGATCAAAGTGTCTTCAGGCTCCCCCATTACTGCCTGCAACACCTACTCTCTGTCATAACATATCCAACGAAAAAAGTGTGCAAGGTCAACACATCTTCATGGGTGTACACTGAATAAATGCAATGCCTAAGAAACAACTATTCATTTTCCACCCCCTTTTTCTCCCACTCCAAAATACATTTAAAGGCAAGTGACTGAGAATGATGTTACTATTGGGAAAATCTTGGAAATATATATAGGGATACATACATAGCTCAGGTATAAAATACTTTTGTCAGTAACAGTGGCCCACCATAGCCACGATTCTCAATGGGAAAGAGGTGTACAACCCTTATGATGGGTGTGGTTTGGGTAAACTCCCTAGTTCTTTCGCTTCTCCTCCGCTTTCCTCAAAACCTCCCTCAGAAAACTTGTCCAGTTCTGTGACTCCTACAATTATTTCAATGGGATTGATTCTGAGGCCTAAGGCCCACATTTCCAAATGCCTGAACATTTTCACTCATATATTGTACCACCACCTCTAACCTAAACCAGCTCCTCCTTTTAGTTTCCTTATGTCTTTTTATATCAATACTATCTTGGAGCAAACAAACTTGAAGCTAGTACTTATTTTTGGTTCCTCATGCTCAGTCACCTCTCATACCCAAATGAAGCTGTCACATCAGTCAATTCTGCCTTCAGAGGGTCTTTCATATCCTTCTCCTCTTCTCTGTTCCCATTATCAATACGCTGGCACAGGCCTCATTACCTTTCACCTCCTAATTCAGCTTCCTCTTTCCAGTATTCCCCCATTCTAATCCATTACCCATACTGCTATCATCTAGACAACCCTAACATGAGGATTAGTGTATGTCACTTCCTGGTCAGAAGCCTCCAATGGTTCCCCATTGCTCACAGAAAGAAGGCCATATTCCTTAATCCAACATTGAAAGATCTCTTCACAATCTGTCTTCAACCTATCTTTCTAACTCTGTTACAACCACCTTCACGTGTCCCATATGCCAGTTAAACCAGATTATAGTCTTTTGCCAAAACACCTTGTGATAGCAAACCAGTGCTCTTAGGATCCCTAAATTTAGAATGTTTCAATACTCTCATTATCACAGCTACAAACCTTTGATGTCCCAGAGCTAACTCTCCCATGAAGTTTTTCCCAGCACCCTGAACTGAATATGTTCTAGCAATCCAGAACTTCCTACACCACTGAATTAGTGCCTGTATGGTACTTCTCATCTAATATCCCTTATCCTCATATCTTGCATTCTATATTAGACTATCCTATTTTGTTTCTAATGTTATAAATGTTTTAACCTATAAGGGTCATGTTGACTCTTAAATTTCCAAAATCCAACACAACAGTGAAAGCTCCCAAAATAGTAGGCCATAAAGGATCAAAAGATCAAAGATGATAAATATGATACTTGATTGAAAACAAAATGGAATCAAGGCAGCTGCAATTCTAATTCTGTAAGTAGACACACAAAAGTCTTCTGTGTTCACATGTGTGATACATTTATTCTGCACTTTTTGCCATAATATGTTCTAGAAACTGGGTCATAAAGTATCATTTTCCCATGGGAACAGTGATGTTATTGGGGATTGTGCTTTTCAACAAAGACTCATTATCAAATAAATCATAGATAGGAACAATATGCAATAAAAGCAAAGATAACAACTGTAAATCCTTATAATTTAAAATTATAATATGAGCATTTTCAAATGGGCATCCACACACTATGCATATTTGTTATGCCAAGGGTTCCAATATATCACAAATTATCTATGCTTACATAAAATAGCTTTCATAAATCTCAGTAAAGTCAATATGCTAGCTATAATAAACCAAAGATGAATTGATCACTTTATTTGCCGTCTTACTATTTAATAGGATGTATGATGTTTGTTTTTTTGGGGGGGTAGGGGATTCAAATGATTTAGTCTTACTTTCAAGATCAACAACAAAACCAACCCCCAAGCAGCTCAAAATGGTAGAACCAATCATTTTCTCTTTATTTTTTTTTAATTTTTTAAGATTTTATTTATTTATTTTAGAGAGAGAGAGAGTGCACAAGTGAGGGTAGGGCAGAGGGGGAGGGAGAGAGAGAATCTCAAGCAGACTCCAAATGAGCATGGAGCTGGTGTGGCGCTCAATCTCATGACCCTGAGGCTCAAAAGACAGAGCCACCCAGATGTCCTCCATTTTCTCTTCATTAATTTTATTGTATAATTCCTCAGACATTAGAGCTATGTTCAAAGATAGAAGTGCTAGATTTGGAAAAGGAAATCTTAGGTTCTGACCAAGCTCTGTCACTTACCAACTGGGTGATACACAGTCTCTGCAAGTCTCAGTTACCTCAAAGGTAAAATGAATATAAAACAATGGCTACCTCACAGAGTAGGAAGAAAAATCAAAGAGACAATGTAGCTTTGTTGCTTTTAAGCTGCAAAGCTTCATCAAGAATAAGTTATTATTGGGGTGCTTGGCTGGCTCAGTCAGTGGAGGGTGCAGCTCTTAATCTCGGGGTTGTGAACTTAATCTCCATGATGGGTGTAGAGATTACTTAAAAATAAAATCTTTAAAAAAAGAATAAGCTATTATTATCAATATCATTCTTAATGTTGATGGAATTTGGCTCACTATTAGCATGTTTAAAAGTGGAAAGCTGAAGAGGTGTTTTGTCTCCTCTGGTCTTCCCTCCTCCTCAGTTTATTCAGATATACATGTGTTCTTTTTTAGTACAAAACAACACAGAGGTCACCATTAGTACCCTTCCCCCTCTCAGATCTTATTTGACGCCTTTCAGGGCACCTTGCATTACACTGAAAAGCTATAAAAATAATTATTATGTGCAAGAAAGGGACACTTTGGTCACTATAGTATGCAATTCTATGGACAGAACATGTTTCTCAATCAGTTTGGAAGGAGAGAACTTTCTTGGTGTACAGAATTCAAACCTGAGTGGCACCTGGGTGGCTCAGTTGGTTAAGCGACTGCCTTCGGCTCAGGTCATGATCCTGGAGTCCCTGGATCGAGTCGCGCATCGGGCTCCTTGCTCGGCAGGGAGTCTGCTTCTCCCTCTGCCCTCTTCCTTCTCGTGCTCTCTGTCTCTCATTCTCTCTCTCTCAAATAAATAAATAAAATCTTTAAAAAAAAAAAAGAATTCAAACCTGAGTCTTTCCCTTCTAAAGAATATACAACTTTCTCGAGATTGCTCTTCAAGTAGGGAAAGGCAAGCAACAAAGAGGGAAAGAAGGCCAAAGAAGTGTTAATGAATACTGAATATTGCCATCTTCGGAAGCCAGAGTTGTGTTTTTGATACATCTGAAAGAATGAGTGAAAACTCTGCCCACCTAGCCTTCTCTACTCAGCTCCACACCAAGAGTAAAGAAGGTATGTGAACTGGAGGGGAGGATAAAAGTGTGCGTGAGGGATACTTTCCTTACTCCCACATCACAATTTTTGAAAAGAACCAGACTGTCCTCAGAGGAAGAAAAGACTTCAGAGACTAAGAGGGTGTAGAGGTAGAAGTCTAGAGCCGGCATGGTTTCCCCCAGGATTAGGAAGGGCAGAGGAGGCTGCCAATTCCAGGAAGAGAGCAAATTAAGCCCACTGTCCTTACAGCTCCCCTAGAAAGTACACACCTGGAGAGGGAAGCTATACTTGGTACCCAAAGCTGCCAGTCTCAGCAGAGTTCCCAGATGTGCTATACCTTCCAGGAAATCATGTGGACTATCACCATATATGTTTTGTGCCAAGCAGTACTTAGGGAGTTTCAACCTCCCTTCTCATAATCCCCATCAGTGCCACTGTCAACCACACTGCCAAACAAACACACAATCTAAATAAAACCAGTATGTTTTTTACCTAAGCCCAGTTTCAAATCAGGTCATCTGGTTCCTTCCATCTAGATTACACCCAATCACAAACTGTTTCTAAAGGGAAATTCTTGAGCTTCCAATGGATTATCCAGCAGTGATGGACATAGAACAGACCGTCTTCACCATATATTCTGGGACCTTTGTAACACCTGTGGATTTATTGTTCTACCACCCAGTGAGATGGGGAGCTCAGAGCCAGATTTAGCAATAATGATGATTATCATGATAAGTCACACAATGAGATATTTCTTACACTTAAATGGAGTGGAGTAAAAAATAATCACATGTGATACAATAATTGTTTAGCTTAAAATCTGTGTTTAGGCAACAACTATTTATGTCCTTCTTGTAGGTATTTCACTTTTATTCTCTATAAATACTTAGTGAATTTCTTTTAAAACCATTAAGCTCCCACTTCACTTGTGTCTAAGGAGAGAAGATTTTTTTTGTACAGAACTAGAAGTATAATGGTACAAGGTCAAACCCAGTGGGGACAGGAGGCATCAGGGAGAGAGAATTCCAAGAAGAAAGAATTTCCATATGGAAAAAGAATTTCCAGAGAGCTCCTCTGCTGTAACTTTGTAAGGTTCTGTGTTCTCTTTTCCTAACAGAAGCCAATGCATTAAGACATTAGTACAAATTTTTTATAGGTAGCTTTAAGAAAAACTCACAAAACTACTAAGACAGGTATAAGACAGAATGGCTTCGTGCACTGGAAGTCACTAAAGCAGAGGCTAAAAACTAGAAATCTGTGGGTTAACTCAGGCCCAAAGAATTTTTTTAATGTCCACAAAATGTTTATGGCAAATTTCAGGTAGGTGCCAAAAAATGAAAATCAGAAAGCTCACATAAAAATCTGTGCTTTCCAGCTTTCTTTAAAAATTAGAAGACTGGACAACATTGGGCCCCTGCATGTTCACCTTGCAACAATCAGATGGATCAGAAACTGCTAAACACTTTAAAGACACCCCCAGCTTACCACAGTCTAGCACCTTCAGTCCCTATAGCCCACTCCATTTATTTTGGGTACCTAATAGCCCCTAAAGGCATCTGAACTAGAGAGCTCAGCTTCAAAGGAGAAGTGAAAAGTAGTCATTAAATACGTGGCAACCAGGAATGAGGGGTGGCTCGGCCTTTGAAAACCAGCAAAGACTTTGATGTTCACAGTCCTTTGCCCATTTTGTACAGTAGATATCACAAATGGAGCAGACCCTACATCAGTTTACTTCTATTTTGCCTTTTCCTTGTGCTGAATTATCATGTAAGACATATTTCTTCTCAGTTATTAATTCCAAAGAGCTATTTAATGTATATAGTGACTAGAAGAGCTGATTGAGACCTACCGCTCCTGGTTGTAATAGGTTAGGCAGGTTGCTTTTGAATGAACACTGTCTCAGTTTATTCACTCATAAAATGAAGAGGTTCAGCTAGAATGATCATTAAGATCATTTTCAGTTGGCCTCTCCCCATCTATACCATCTCTACTTATCTAGAATCTACTCAGCCCTCCAGAGATGTTCAAGTTCCACCACCTCTTCAAAACCTCTCCAGACCTCCTTTCTTTAAATTTTTGAACTAATCACCACCACCACCCAAACTAGCATTTTCTAATTCTCTAATTGCTTTGCTTGGAGTGCATCGGTTCATTTGCCATATTTAAACAGAAAATTCCTTTAAATAAGAAACTATACAGCTTAATTTTTAAATCCTCCACAGCATTTTACACTCGATTGGCATTCAATAATTATTTGTTAATTATTTACTCTGAACGATACAGAAAATATCTATAAACTTCCCAAAGAGCAACTTTCATCAGATCCCTCCAAACAAATTACCCCTATCAGCATCACAACTTGCCCATCTAATTCAGGTAGGCATAATGTGTACTATGCAATGAAGAGACACAGTACTAAATTACTACATTACTTTGTACATGATTATTGCTTCCTTTCTTAGTTGAAAAGCTCAAAACGGGAAAAATATAAACAAACAATAAATCACTATAAGATATTGCCCAGTGAAAGATGATGTTACCCATTAAAATAGGACATGAGAAAAATTTTCCTACCACAATTGAGAAAAGAAAATCAATTACTACTAAGTTGCTGCAGGTCAGACATATGAAAAGTACAGTGAAAACCACCCTTGATCCTCTCTCACCCCTTGAACCTCTCTCACCCCGTGTCATCAGAAGTTCTGAGTAACAGGAGAGCAACATGATATGTGGGTGGTAATTTACCCACTTTCACAAGAAAAGTAGTGAGATACAGGTTCTACTTGTTTGGGTCAGACTCCCCCTCCCCGCAAACAATTAAGGTTTTAGATATGTGGTCAGTCCTTCTCTATTAAAGCAACATGAGAAAAGAATAATTCACGTACAAAATTATTTTTTGTGATTACCTTAATTTCTCTATTCAAAGAATTCAAGATAATTTACACTTTAGTAAACTGAATTAACAAGTGTTGATCATGTCTTAACAACTAGCAAATTCTAGTGGATTAAAATTAAGTCAATTTTAAAAATGCTCTCCTGTGATGTAACCAACAGTTAATACAGATGTTTTCACTTACCCATACTCTATGGAAAGAGAAGTAGCTCTATAATTCATATTAGATACTTCCAGCGCTTGCGGGTCTGAATCAAGAGGCAGTGTACCCTGTAGGCTGGGGAAGGGATTAATTCGGGTGATGGGGTGGGATGAATCATGAAAAACTCCCACTTGGATCTTTCGGGAAAATCACAGCCCTATCCAATTTGAAAGGATGGGAAATACTGTTTAAATGCCTTTCAATTTCTCCAGGGAATCCCTATAAAACGCAACAAGGTTTTCAATCTGAGGGAAATAACAAGCGTCTCAATTTTTTTAAGTAGATTTTTTACACTGCCTTTTAACGGTTTCAATCCTTTCAATGGTTTGTTTTTATCTGGTGTTTTGGATCACCCTGTTAATTCATCCTCTCTGACAGGAAGCCTGTCAGTCTACCCAAACACAGCCTGAAGAGGGCTCTTGATTAGGCTCCCTACTTTAGCCACGCCTACACACGGAGCCTTGCGAGGAATGGAAAGTATGCCCGGCCTCCGCACACCCTCACACCCTCATCTCCTCTACTTAGCCTCCAATAGCTTAAGCCCTAGCTAGGTTTTCCCACATCCATGTCAAATAAAATGAGCAGAGCTCAAACAGAACCGAAGAATGACAGGTGTGGATGTTTAATTTAGGTCAATTCCAGTTCTACTCTTAAATGGTCCTTTGAAAGGAGATACTCCAAATTCCGTAAAAGGCACAACCCTTTCCCAGTGGTGAGCTCCAGAGAGACGGGATGTGTTCCCCTAGGATCAGAACCGGGCATAAAGAGGGAAAGACCTAGAAGCTCAATTTTCTAAAGTACTGTACCCACCACAGCAAAAGCACGTAAGCTTTAGGTATGGTGTTGTACCTAAGGTTCTCCACATATTCCAGCACAACTCCTAAAGCCTAGGGTCGACTCACTAATTTCAAGGTTAGGGTGAAATGAAGAAGGGCGTTTTCCCCAATTTCACCTGTTCACCAGCGCTAAACTGAGTTTTGAGAGGATGCTCTCCAGTGACTCCACCTACTTCGCCCTCCCTCACACGCACACCCAAGTCCCCCAAGCTTCCGCAACCGTCGGGGGACGAAGTCCTTACTTGGTCACACTTTGGGGGTGGGGGGGCCTCCTCTTCAAAGACCACCGGGGCAGGAAGAGATTCCCCTACTCTCCAGTCTCTGCACTACTATCCCCCAAGGGGCGGGGCTCCGACTCTAGGTAACCCGGCCAGGCAACCTGGACACCCAATTAGCAAGGGATCCCCCAAGCCAGCCTGACCAATCGCGGCCGCCGAGCCAAGACGACCAAACGTGACGTAAGATGTGATTAAATTGTCGCGTCACCTCTACGTCAGCCTCTCACCTCGGACGTCCCGTCCCGGGAGCAAAACTCCAGCGACTTTGGGCCCCGCCCCCGTGAGAGTGTAGGGCGGCCAATGAAGGCCGTCCCGCGGGGAACGAGGCCAATGAGACGAGTCCGGGGCGGGGCGCGGGGCCAGAGGGTGGGGCGGGTGGCGGCGGTGGCAGCCCGAGGTCTGGCTGCGCGCAGTATATGACAGTACGTCAGCAGCGGGATGGCCGTAGCTGTGGCGGCGGCTGCAGAAGCCCAAGCAGCCGCGGCCGCAGTGGAGGCTAGAGCCCGAGCGGCGTCGGCGTCGGCACCCCGGGGAGTTTAAGATGGCGGCAGGGGGGGCGGCGGGCCTGCGGGAGGAGCAGCGCTACGGGCTGTCGTGCGGGCGGCTGGGACAAGACAACATCACCGTACTGCATGTGAAGCTCACCGAGACGGCGATCCGGGCGCTCGAGACCTACCAGAGCCACAAGGTGAGCGGGCCAGCCGGCCAACCGGAAGGGCTGGGAGAGGGCACTCGTCGCCTCCTGGTGGCTCCACCCGGGGCCCCGGACAACCGGCGCGGGGCCGCGGAGCAGTGGCTCGCCTCAGCTGCCGTCAGCGCCCGCGGCAGCTAGGCTGGGCAGGGCCGGGCAGGGTCGCTGACGCTGCCGTCCCGGGTCGGCCGGGCGCCGGGGCGTTGGGAGGCGGGCAGGCGGGCGGCCCCTGGTGGCAGGGCCGAGGCAGCCGCAGCCTTGGGTGGGCTGCGCCGCCGCTGCGGGACTTTCCGACGGCGCCCGCGGGTTTCCTGGCGTTTTCTGTCCCAGGGAGGGAGGGGAGCACTAGAGAGAAAATTGAGATGACTACGCTGTCCGTGACGGGGGAGGGGGAGCGGGTGCAGCGTACCAGTAACGAACTCGGAGTACCGAGGGCATGAGCCGTCCGCGTTTGGGGGGTAACACATAGGCACCGCAGATCCGCAGAGACTCGGACACAGCAGCTCCGCGTGTAGAGGTGGGACACACCTTGTACTCGCAGGGACTTGGGGACACAGGTACACCGCTTGGGGGGCACACCATGTACTCGCAAAGGCTGGGACACGACGCTCCGCGTACGTAAAGTAGGGGGACACCTTGCATTCCCAGAAATTCGGGGACACTGGCGCTTCGCCTTCCCGGAGAGGGACCAACACCGTGCACCGTGCGCACACCCAACGCTCACCCGGGAGCAGGAGAAAGGTTCGCAAAGGCTCCCTTGTATCCAAAAGACGCGCTGTGTCTCGGGCTAACTCCCGGCGATAGGGACGTGGATCCAGGGTGAGGATGGGGGAAGATACACGCGTCCAGGGCAGAGACCCCCGTCCCGCACCCAGCACCCCGTTCCGAAGAGACACCCGTGTATACACACACACAACTCAAGTACAGCTAAGAGTCATATAGACGCACACATGCCGCAGTTGAAGTACAAACCCAGAAACGCATTTTCTCGTTGCGGGAATAAAATAAAAATAAAAAAACGGAGGGTGGGGAGACAGAGAAAACACGCCATAACCCAGGGTGCATGGGAAAGCTGTTTACCAACATGCAGTGTATGGATGTATAAAGAGAGGGATATACCATATGAGAGACAAGTAACATTTACTCTGAGAGGAGGGACAATAGGAAAGAAAGAAAACCCACAGGGCGTACTGACAAACAGCCCAGTCCAGTCCATACCAATGAAACATGCTTCAGTTAACTGAAACAGGCACAGAGGGCCAGAGGGATTCCCAGACGCAGACTCACATAGTTATTCAGATAAAAGTGGAGAACAGAATTAACATCTGTTGAGCTCCCACTAGTGCCAGGTACTTTAAATGCATAGAAGGAAGTCGGATTTGGAAGCAGAGCTGTGAGAGAGGTGTGAAACCTGGTTCAGTAGGAGCTTATGAAGCTGCGTGAGGGGAGACTCATCTTCAGAGAAGCCCCCTACATAAAGGTGCACACAGAGGGAGGCACACAGTTGTGCACTGCTTGGGAAGTACATGAATTCAGTATAGGTGTAAATAGCAGGAGAGACTCACAGAGGTCAGCTTGCTCGGAAGGGCACTCACAGAATCGAGTGGCTGTGTAGATGTACACTTCAGGGCACATGTGTTATCCATCAGAGAAGTGTATGGTGGAAAACACACAGATTTAGGAGGGGAGGGAGGAGTGTATGTACATGGGGGGGTGGGGGGGGAATGCCTTCCTACACAACTGTGAAATCCTAGGGAAAAAAGAGTCTCATTTGTGGCTGGAAAGTCAGTGTGCACCCAGTAATAAGAATGCAAGAAGATAAAAGAAATACAAAACTGCGTATGTCAGTAGCTGCTCCTAGACAGGTACACCTGCGGGGAAGAGACCAGCACCAGCATGGAGTAGGAGACCCATATGGGGGAAGTCAGATAGGCAAGCAGGACAGAGGCAGACGGTGGAGAGTAACTTCAGCCCTGCAAGATGGAGAGATAAGCTTGCCAGTTCCAAAGGGAGGGCATGGGAAGGAATGACACTGGCAAGAAGGTAGGTCAGGGGTGTGAAGGGAAAAACAACACACAGGCTGAAGAGGAAGAAGCCAGCAGGAGAAGGCCAGCTTTCTGTCAGAGAAAGACTGACACATAGAGGATAGGTAGATTCATCTCTGGGGACATTAGGTCACCAACCACCTGGGGGGGAACAAGAGGCAAACTGTACAGTTGATTACAGCAAAATTGACAGACACTATATACACTTGGCAGGGAAGAGGTGGGTGAGGAGACCCACAATGGGAAGGGATGATGCCCAGGGAGAGTGAGGTGCCAGAGGCTCCGGTGCTCAATGGGCTTCTGGGCTAGGGCCCACAAAGGGAATCTTTGTTTTTCTACCTTCACTTCTGCCTCCTACATCTTAGTGTGACATACTTGGGATTAAGGTTGGAGTACTTTGACTCCAAAAGTCCTCACATTTATAAACCAGTATCTTCCAAGAAACAGGAGATCAAAAATTTTCTCCCAACCCTCCACTTGGTTCTTGATTTTTTTTTTTTTTTTTTACTTTTTTTTTATAGTCAAAGGTACTGAAGTCACTGGATTTTTTTGCTAACTACTTCTGTTGCCAATTAATGTCATTACTATATTTTTCCATCTCTGTGCATGCAAATTAATGAGCCTGGTCATTCTGTACAGAAGCAGAGAAGAGAAAGGGAGAAGACTTTTCCAAGTCCTTCCATCTTTCTGAGGGTGGACCCAGGTAGATTGAGTTAGTCCTGGTACTCCTTTTCTCCTGAAAAGCTGGTGGTAGAAGCAGTGGCATGCAAAGAGAGGAAGAAGAAATAAGCTAACTTGGCCTTTGCCATTGGACACTGCCTTGTTTCTGACTTAACCAGCTTCTGACCCCAGGCCTCACTGTCATTTCAGCTACAAAATACTTTTTAAGGGGCTTGGAAAAGCAGGAATTGGGGTGAGAATGTTAATCCAGGTGGTTGAGAAGTGGAAAGAGGCTGTGGAAAAAAAAATGAGGGACCTTTCGGGTGACTATACTGTTGGTACTTACTGTACTTAGTCTGGTGTGTTCAGCTAAGTCTCCTACAAATGTGTTCTCAGTGACCTTCCTCCTGGCTCAGGCCAGACCAGGGCTCCCCCATAAGGGAGTTGCTAGCAGTAGACATCTGGCTGAGCTTTTATCTTCCAGTTGGAAGGTAACTTATTTGGTCTCTTACACCTTACACCCTTAGCAGAAGGAGGGCTCATGACTTGAAATTGTAGCAGCTGTTTGGAAATATGTTGACACATGTTGGCTAAAGGGGAAGAAGTTTCTGGTGGTCAAGCCTATTCCCTCTTGGGGAAGAATGGCATTAATTTTCATATAAGACTGCCCCCACCATTCCTGTGCTCAGATAGGAAGGTTGATGCTTGACAGATGGCCTCCAAGTGGCTTTGGCCTGTGCAAGGTTATGACTATTATTCCTCCTCTTCTAATGACTTTCTAAGAGCCAGAAATTTCAACAGTTTCCTAAATTAAGCATCAGAAAGCTGTTTTTATCCAGATTACTTTGCCCACTAGATTTACTCTTCTAAATTAATCCACTTGACTTAAGATTTCAGGGAGGTACATTCAGGGATTTTAGTAAACTAAAATGATTTAAGCAGAAAAAGAAGTTCTTTAGATAGAATTGAACAAGTATACGGAATTGTTACAGTTCATGGAAACAGAATCTTCAATTGGAAACAATTCCTCACTGTTTCAGAAGACAGTCAAATCTAATTGACCATCATTATTCAAGTTTTCTATTTTTAGAGAAACGAAAAATGCTAACTTGAGAACCTTCCAAAATAGGGACTGGGTTGGGGGAGAGAGGAGACTTATGGGTCCAGGAGTGGGAGTTATAGTTGGAGTAAATTCCTCCTAAAAGTTGTTTTCCATTCAGTGTGAATACAGAAACAGTTTCAAATTGATTTTTATTAAAAAGTGTTAAATGGAAAGTAAATTTAGGCATACTAATGCAGATATCTAGGATATATTGCAAAGCTACTTTTTTGTTAACTATAGATGATTTTAAATGAGAGGAAAGTTACTAAATAAAGTTACAAATTACAACTTTATATTCATTCTAAATTGATGTTTGTGATTGTGTGGTCTATATAAGCGCTACATACTTTAAGTGAACATATATTACTGTAATTACATATTTCTCCCAAATGTATCCTAAAGCTGTATTTAAAATTAAAACCCCAAATTCTACAATATATTTTAGCTAATTCAGTAATGTGTAGCTGGCTTATTCTGACATTTTTAGTAAGAAAATCTTATCAAAATATTTTAGCAGATTCTGTCAATGCTGAGCCTGTCAACTTATTTTTTAAAAATGTTTAGTCAAAGTTTCAAAGATGGTGGCTCAAATAATACCATCATGTTTACCTATTACATAAAAAGCCATTGCATTAATATGTTTGGGGGCAGGGTCTTTTCATTCTCTGTGCCTAAAGATCAGAAAGCAGATGTGTTTAAGAAGGATTCTGTTAACACATTCTCTTGTCAACTCTAATTATTGGCTTTAAATGAATTTTCCTTCTTTGATAAGTGTCTTCTAGGAAAATGATAGTGTTTTGAAAATTTGTACAAATAAACTTACATTTAATTTTGCATGAGGAACTGAGTTTCTCTCAGTATACCAGATATAATTATTTCCAATCTAAACATAAATCTTCACAAAGTTACCGTCCTTCACAATAGCTCCTTTTGTGTGTTACTTGGTCTTTTAAAATCACTGATTCCACAGGTCATGAGGTAGGTAATTTCCGCTCAGCCGGTCTCTCTATCAGGTGAACTTTTTAGCATTTGATGCATTGTGGTTTAAGGCACGAAAAGAGTCCTACCTTACTTTTTCCTTATCTCCATTTTTCTGCCTGTCCTCAGACAATTTCAAGTGTGTGTGTGTGTGTGTGTGTGTGTGTGTGTGTGTTCAGTAATCTGCCTTATAAATACAGAAGACCCTGTTCTTAAGGCATCACTCAAGCATCCAGACCTGCCAGCACAGAATTGCCACTGCCGTAGAACATGTTTATTAACTAAAACAAAGAGGTTTGCACTGTCAGATTCTTTTTATTAAGTTCAATTAATGAATTATTGAACACTACCTCAAAAACTAATGATGTACCGTATGTTGGCTAACTGAACTACATTGTCAGATTCTTTTTCTTGAACATTTTAAATGTTGCCAGGTTTAATTTTAAAAACATTAATCTTACTGACTTTTAACTTAGACCCATCTTCAGGCTGAACTTGATTTTAAATGCTTTTTATCAAGTAAAGTCAAATTTGTACCTCATGTTGCAAGTGTTTGAAACTTTTTTTTTTTTAAGATTTATTTATTTATTTGAGAGAGTGAGAATGAGAGAGAGTACATGAGAGGGGGGAGGGTCAGAGGGAGAAGCAGGCTCCTCGCTGAGCAGGGAGCCCAATGTGGGACTCGATCCCGGGACTCCAGGATCATGACCTGAGCTGAAGGCAGTTGCTTTAACCAACTGAGCCACCCAGGCGCCCCAAGTGTTTGAAACTTTTATTAAAATGATCAGGCACTCAGTGCAAAGAAGGGTGGCCTTCCTGGTGAAAAGCAGTAGCCAGATTGCCTAAAAAGATAGACAGGGAACTTTGGCACCCGAATTGGAAGGAGAAAGAAAGAACATATGTGAAGGATTGGAACATGTTCAAGAAAAGAGTTTAAAAGGAAAGGGGCGTAGAATTCTTGGAATGATTTACAGGAAAGCTTATGGAAGACAATCACCAGATCCAGTCTTTCTATTTGCTCTATTTGCACTTGTTAAAAAACAAAAAACAAAAAACAAAAAACCATGAAGGCAGTGCTCATAGTGCTTACTAAGTAATTTGTGATAAAGCCAGCAGAGGGAGGAAAATTAGAATTTCAGCCAACCAATCCTGGGTCATTTAACAATTTGCAGTGACCACAAGAGAGGCTCAGGAGCCTTGTACCAGAGTCCAGCCCATGTATTTGCCCAATGGGCCAAATGTATTTGGAGTATTTGAGAAGATGTTCCTAAAATGTGATGATACAGGCATTTCTATTTAAGATCAGCTAAGTTTTATAATAAAACAGTGTATATAACCCCACATCTGACTGTCTTGCATACCTCACTCCTCACTTCCATACTACATTTTCCATGACTTAATGCAAAAATGTAGAGAAGCAGTTCTGAAGTAGAATACAGTAAATTAATGGCCATATTTCCACAGTCAAATTGAAGCTTAAAAAAAAAAAAGGCATAACTCAGGTCAAATGTATCCAGGAGAATTGCTCTTTCTTTTCTTTGGCTCCCTCCCTCCCTTCCAGTTTATCTACCTATCTATAATTTCTGTCATGGCATTATGGCCCTTGAAAGCCATGTTAAGTGTTTAGGAAAAACTGGTTTAAGAGCCTCCACTAATACTTTGCCCCTGAAGGCCAAACCTAGTATTTCCATGGCTGGCAGTTTAATATAGGATATAAGAAGAGAGAATTTTATTAGTTAGCCTATATGCTCCTTAAAGATTCATGAGTCAAATTAGCACCTGGAATTGAACTCTACAGTCAGAGCATTTGGCTACTAGTTTTATAGTAACTAGATTGTTAGACAAATGATGTAACTTTCTTTTCTTATTGGGGATCCTATATATTATTGGTTTAAAAAAAAGTCCTCAAGTCTTAAAGGATTTTTGCAAGATTTTAGCAGGCAAGGACTAGATGGGGGACCACATCTCCAGCAGAGGGAAGGACAGCAGTAGAAAAGTTAGGGCAGGGTCTGAGAATCCCAGGGAATACCATGTTCTATTTAACCTGAAGTTAATATAGGAGAAAAATATAGTTGGATTTAAGAGAGGAAAGGGAGATTAGAGCAGGTTAAATTTTATTCTGTCAACACTGGGAAGACACTGAGTAGAAATATAAAGTGTTTTGAGCTGTGTTTTAGGATTATCCTGGCCTCTGTGTTACATGATGAATGTAAGTTGAATCTGGAAGGAAGTAGACAAGTTAGTAGGAAGTATGTGGTCTAGGCTAGAGATGCTTGGAGTCTAAATTAGGATGCTTGTGGGAGACATTAAAGATGAATACAATCTATAGACTTTAACAGGTTTTGAAAGAAAGAGGATTGAATTGAGATTTCTAGCCATCAGCACTAGAGGTATTCTTAGTTAAAAAAAAAAGGGGGGGGGGGGGAATCAGAGGCAGTGGGGGGGGGGGGGGGGGCACAGGGGAGATAAAGATGATAGGTACCATTTTAGTGAACATTCAGTCTTTTGTTTGGTGACCAAGAGACTTAGATTTGATTAAGTGTTTTTATATTTAAGAAGTGTATTTGGAGATTTGAGGCTAGACTAGAACAGTGCTGTATTGTTTACATGTGTCCTATTAACTCTGACATTTGGATGGAAATTTGGGGTATTGGTGATATTTGGGAGGAAGCTGAAATTAAGTGGAAGAAATTTTTGGTTTGTGTAGGGATTTTTTGTATTTTTATAGACTTTAATAACCTCTATAAATTGCACTAAGACCATCATCAAGCACAGATAATATGAAAATATAATTTGATTATAACATGGAGATTAGACCTTCTGTGGTTTCTGTCCCTAGTGATTATTGAAACATTAAGTAACTCTATATAAAGCCTGGATTTACATTTCTAGCATCATTTTGAAATGATTCTGGAGGCCTTGAAAGAGTCAATGTCTTCACCTCCAATTACCTCCATTTCTGTTTTGGTGTTTTGATTCTCCTCTTTTTGTTGTTGTTAGTTTCATTGGGGAAAAACAAAACAAAAAATAATGTAACTACATAAAGCTTTTGTTATACATATACATTGTAATGGACTAGGTATGATGCTGAGTTCATGGTCCTTGGAGATAATCTTGTCTGAGGAATTTCCACTCAACAGTAAGCTTATTCAAAGGTGAAGCCAGGCTTAAACTTACTGATAAGATTCACTGAGATATTTCAGGATCTAGATATGCTTATCTAGATATGCTACCTTAAGTGTTAGCATATTTTAAAATAACTTTTAATATCATTGCTTTTGATTTCCATTATCAGAAATCACGATGCCTCAGAGGACCAGGAAACATATGTAGTAGAAACTTAGCGGAGTATCTTAAGATTTTTTTTTAAGAGATTAAGAGGTAGGAGTCAGAATTATAACCTCCAAATACTCATTTATTCATTTAGCAAACACTTATTAATTTTCTGACATGTGCCAGGCATAGAACTACACACTGGAGATACTCATGTCTGAATAAGTCCTGGATGGTCCCTGCCATCAAGAAAGTGCTTGTGCTTTATAGAAACAGGCAGATGTGTGAACAAATAATTGCAGTAAAGTCTTTGTTCAAGGGGACACCAAAAGAGAGAAAGAGTATGTTTAAGGATGTGTCTGAAAAACAGTGTCTGCTTCTTTACCTCCCATCCTCTGCTCAGCTCACTCTGGTTGGGTTGTCTTCATTGGTCATCTCTCTGCCAAGTTTGTTGGTCATCTCTCTGTTCCTCCCTTACCTGACCTTAGCAGCATTCCATCCTGTTAACCACTCCTTCCTGTTAATGAAAACACTTTACTGATTTTCCTCCTACCTCCCTGCCCATTCTTAGTCTCCTCTGCTGATCATCCTGTTTGGTCTTTGAATGTTGGAGATCACTGCTCCCTTCTCTTTATCTATTCATTCTCTCTAGGTGAGCTCATTTAGTCTTATGGATTTAAATGTCATCTATATGTTAATGACTTGCAAATATTGATCTCCAGCTCTGACCTTCCTCCAACTCCAGGCATTTATTTACAATACTTCATCTCCTTATCAAAGTTTAACAGGCATCTCAGTCTTAACAAATCCAAACTGAATTCTTGATTTCACTCCTCAAACCTACATCTTTAGAAGTATTCCTCATCTCAGTTGGTGGCAGTACCTGTCACCAGTTGCTTAGTAATTGACTAGTATTTCTTGATTTGTCTTCTCATTTCTTGACTTAGTAGATCTGTCAACAAGTCCTGTGAATCTCCAAACATCCAAAATCTAACCCCATCCATCCTTCACGACTATCCAGTCCCACGCATCTGTCAAGGATTTCCATGGACTTCCAACTAGCTTCCAAGCTTCCAGTCTTACCCCCATAGTCCATGCTTCTCCACACAGCAGCCAGTGATCTTTTAAAAACATTTAGTATATTCACGTAGTTTCCTGGTTTCAAGCCTTCTTATGTCTCCCTTTGTAAAAATGTTTTAAATGGTTTATTTTGTAAATTTCTTGTACTTTAAAAATAATCTCAATCTTCCATTCCACGTTCATTTTACTGCTTCTCCTTATGTTCTACAGATTATGATCCCAAGGAAGAAATCATTTGCATTTATAGTCAGCTTTGACACATAAGCTTTTTATATAATCACAAAGCCTTCTCAGAAAAAAAAAAAAATGATGGGATCTTATGCTTCAAGTATTGTTGTTTTAAAGCCTGGTTCACAGTAACTAACTTTTTAGCTAGTTCTTCAATTTAGATTTTGCCTTCCATGTTTCTTTAGGAACTATTTGAAATAGTAAGATATAAAGGGTGTGTGTGTATATATATATATGTGTGTGTGTATAATATTTTAATTTGGCCTGCATCAGATAGCTAGTTTTCCAGAAGCTATCTTTCACAACAAGGATTATGTTAAATAAATTAGCTTTTTGACCTCTTCTCACTACTGTTTTGGCAATCCTTTTATATTTCATTCTTTTCTATGCTATAATGATAGAAATACATTATTCTTTATTGCACATGCACTTTAATCTGGTTCTTCCAAATTTGTAGAGAAGTTTCTCATATGTGTGAGTTTGGATTGACCCACAAAGCAAAATACTAGATTTTGTGAAATCTGATGACTCTTTATTAGCATCTAGTAAAATGTTGGGGCAAGAAGGAGACACTGTTTAAGTTAGCTTTGGATTATCAGTTATCAATAAATTTTACATTCATGCTATCATTCTAAACGTTACCAGCTTTTGACAAGAGCTAAATATATTTGATTTATTCAGAATCAAGTGCCTGATTTCCTGCACTATTTCCTGCTTTAGCTCCAATTTTCCTTCTGCGTCTTCTCTCCCTGCCTAGATATTTTTTTATTACAGTGGTTAAAATATAATTATTAAGTGTTCTTTGGTTTCTCTATCAGGTAATGTTTTTAAGAACAGAATAAAATGACTTTCTAAATTAAAAAACAGAACCACAACTTCTTAAAATGGTATAGTACTTCTTTTAAGAAAGATGATCTTTTATAGAAATTGTATCCCAGGAAAAATCATAAATACTTTTTATTATTTACTTGTGTAAATGACAACAAATTCAAGTACCTGATATTTTCCTTAAGCTATAGTGCAGAACCAAAAAAGCTATCAATGCTTACCAGTTCTTATCAATTCTTAATTTTCTAACTTTTAGATGTTTCACATTTTATATAACCATTGTTAAGGAGTGGCAGGAGAGGCCAGCTGTGTAAAGTGGTGGGTAAGACCACATTTCTTAAACTGAGACCGGGTTTGAGTCCCAAGCCCCTTCCTAGCTGTGTAACCTTTGGTAATTCATAGGACTTGCCTGAGAATTGGAAATAATAATATCTACCCCACAAAGGTGTTCTCAGAATTCCTGGAGGTGATAGTAAAAATGATTATAGTGTCTAACATGTTTTAGGCTCACTCAATAAATTGTAACTAAGTAGCTATAAGCAATTCCACTTAAAGCAATTACTTGACCCATCACCATTTCTAGAAAGGTTTCTGGTTTTGGCAAAGTTCCAAAATTATATTTGACTTTGGAAATTTTTTTTTGCACTATCTTTATCATGACTTATAATGCAACTTAGGCATTCAGATAAATGTCAAGTATTTAATAAATGCCTGTTGATTGATTAAATAGTTGAAGTTAATTTTGAGTTAAGTCAAAGTTCCATGATGAGTTCAGAAGGAAAGCTGAAGATGTTTCAAGAATATATCTAATCTGAGGAAATAAAGTTAGACCTCTATAATGTGTTTCTTAGAGAAATCACTCTTTTCTAGGCCCAAAATGCTATTTGTTACCTTTGTATATTCATAAAACCAATGGTTGTTGATAAAGTAAAAGTAACCATAGATTTAATTTGTCTACATAGATAAGCAGTATGTAAATAATCAAGAGATAGTTATAATTTTATAGGATAAATAACTTTCTTTTATTCAACCCCAGAAAACCATAGCTTTGCTCCTTCTCTCCCACCCTCTAAGTATCATGTCAGAAATTAATATTACTCAGCAAAATTAAGATTACTTAATAACATTACTTAGTAAATTATGTATTACTTTATAGTCCTGATATATTGTGAGGAATAGTTTCTGGAAATAAATGGACATAGATTTCTTTGGTCATAGAGCAATTTTTTTGCAGTAGAATTATCTTGTAATGGCAAATGTCAAGAGTGTAATGAAACTTCTGAACATTTTTTTTATAAGATTTTTTTATTTATTTATGTGACAGAGAGAGACATAGTGAGAGCAGGAACACAAGCAGGGGGAGTGGGAGAGGGAGAAGCAGGCTTCCCGTGGAGCAGGGAGCCCCATGTGGGGCTCGATCCCAGGACCCTGGGATCATGACCTGAGCTGAAGACAGACGCTTAACGACTGAGCCACCCAGATGCCCAACTTTTGAGCACTTTAGTATTGCCTACATATCTATGCTTAAGAATGTCTTACATTTCCCAAGAGATACAGAGGGTTAATCAAGGAGCTCAAAAAACAGTGAAACAACTAAGTTTAACAGAACCTTTTGACTACAAAACACCACCATTATGAGGTTGTTGAAGCATTTGTCAAAGGAGTTTCCCTAGCCAGTTTCAGTCTGTGTTGTGTTTCTTGGCTGGATGAAGATATCATATCAGTCTTATAGCTCAACTACTGTTCAGTTAAACTCTAGAGTTACTTGATTTTCAAAAGAGCTACTTGGTGCAAATATTTAATTAAAGCTAAAAATCAAAAGTTGAAGCCCTTGTTGAAACTCATTTGTAATGGGAATGTACTTAGTTAAACATTTTAAAACATGCCTTATCACCTGTAATTATGTTATCTTTTAAAATTGAATTAAAAATATATATACAATGAGTTGAGGTCATGTTTGTGCAGTTAAACTTAGGCTAAAGAACATTTAGACAACTAGCTAACATGCATGAAACATTTACTTATATGGTATTGACTTTTAGAATTTATTCCTGGTAGCTACCCCATTAACACAGTGGTCAGATGCACAATAAGTGGTATAGAGTTCTAGCTGTCCTCTTGTTGCATTTTTAAAGCATTCTAGAACTAATAACATCTGGTAATTTACTAACATCTTCTTGTCTAAAATTGGGATTAAAATCAATAAAGCATTGGAGTTTCTTTCATGTATTTTTCTCTTGTGGGTTGTCAGATAATCTTAAAGGAGTTTTTTAGTAACAGTGATCTTAGTTTGTCCTATTTGGCTAAGCACCCGTAACTATTCCATACATGAGGGTTTTATTACTTTTTAAATGAGGAATGATAACACATATTTATATATGTTCCTTTGTTATACATGGTCCTTAGAGCAAAAAAAAAAACGAAAGTTATTGTTTAGTTTTTATTTAATCAGAAACTGAAGTCTAGAAATTGTAATGATTTTATGAAATTCATTTTCCTTGAAAACAAAATGCCACAAAAAGAAAATAAAAAAAGAAGAAAGAAAGAAAAGAAAAAACAAAATACCAGAACTGAATGAGCAGTTAAGGACTTTTAAATGCTCAGCACTGGGAGGTAACCTGAAAGAGGCAAGAGAAGGAAAGTGTTCTGTATTTAGGATTCACGGGGCTGGCTTTGAAGTCCAGCTTTGCTAATCACTAGCTTGGTGTTCCTGACCAATACCCTTTACCTGTTAGAGACCCATTTATCTCCCTCTGAAATGGGAGATAATGCTGCCTTCCTACCACCCAGGGCTGGTTTTAGGAGGCTCACTTGAGATAATGGATATAAAAATGCCCTGTACATTAGAAAATTATGTAAAAAAAAATTATCATTTCTGTTGAGGAATCAAGCAATACAGATAGAATTGTAAGCATATCAGGAGGTTAGGTTCTAAATTCAAGTCCTGAAACAAAAAAACTGATTAAAGTCAAAATTACTCTTGGAAGTTACTAAACTAATGTAAAATGTGGTTGTATTATTTTGCCTATACAACAATGAATAGTAATCTGTAAAGCAGATGTCTATAGTAATATACTGCTATCAAGTAGTATGAAGAAAACATGGCCAAAATGATTTTACAATAGATTTTTTCTTTAGCTGAGCATAATGTAAATACTTTTAAGTTAAATATATGTTAGACCCTATCCTAACAACTAGGAGTGAGACAACCTATGAAAATAATACCCACCCCCCCAATGTAGTGGAACCCTAGACACGGGCATCTGGAAAAACAACAGCTAACGAGAGTTAACTAAAAGTGGGCTCCAAGTTAGGAAAATGGTGGCATCAGTGTTTGGTTTGGCTGGGAAAGGTTTAACATTTTAAAAATTTGAATCCTTTCTCAGTTGGGCATTTATTCTCCAGGTACTTGACACTCCTTGTTGCTTTACATCAGTCTCTTTCACATTTATCTGCCTTGGGTCCTTAAACCCATTGAGTCTTTGATTCCTGATTTATCCAAAGAAAGGCCTACCTGATGAAACTAATCTTAAAATTGAATGTTAAGTAAGTTATTAGTATGGATTGACAAAATAGTGTTTGGGAAGGCAAGCCAGCTTAAAGGAAGGGAAGGAAGTAGAAATAGGAAGGAGTGCCTGGGTGGTTCTGTCAGTGGAACATGTGACTCTTGATCTTGGGGTTGTGAGCTCGAGCCCCACATTGGATGTAGAAATTACTTAAAAATAAAATCTTAAAAAAAAAGGAAAATGTTTACAAAACAAAAAGGGTTAACACAGCTGAAGCACCCGTTGAGAGAAAGTGGAAGATGAAATTGGTTGGTCCTGTAAATGGAAGGTCTCTTTTCCACGTGAAGGAGTTTGCTTTGCTCTGATAGAACCCACTGGGAAGGAACCCACCACAGCCTGTGTGACATGCTGAGATGGTATCTGAGAGAGTTTCTGTTCTTTGAATGATGGGCAGTGTTTAGAAGGAATTGAAGGGAAGAAAGAAGGCCTTAATCTCAGTGCTCAGTGATAGGGGCCTGAAACAGTCCAGAGGTTTTCAAAATAGAGACTAAGAGCCTAATTTGAGGGAATCTGGGGCTGATTGGCCAAAGATGAAGATTCAGAGCTGTGAAGCCACCTTTGCTTCACTTTTCTTTGGTGCCTGATATTCAGGGTTTCCCGACATTTATCATTCTTTCTTGGGAAAGTCTGCTCATTCCATCATCTCCTGTTTGCTCTGGATGAAGTCATACTAATTTAGGCCTTATCACTAGAGTATTTCTAAATAAAGGATCCTCTGGAGCTGATGTCTAATCCTTTTCCCTAGCCCCAATCCATCTCTCTCCCTCATTCTTACACATGACCAAAAGAGCTGCTTTCCCTGAAACAGTTCTTTCAGCAACTCACTTTGTTATTCCAAAAATTAGAAGCCCTTTCAATTGTTTATCATGTCAAAGGCAGGACTTAAAGACCATCCCTGAGGGGGTAATAGAAGAGATTAGGGCAGTTATTTCACAGGGTGATAAACCTTTTGAAATCCTGAGATCTAAAATTTAAATTACTGTCCTATTTATTCTGTAGTGTATAGCAGCTAAAACTGAAGACAAATTTTGAAGTCAAGGAAAGATTAGGCAGGGATCACCAGGTCCAATTCTCATCCTTTGTGTTGTGTTTCAAGTGTGAAAGAACTCTGTACACACACACAGACCTGCCCTTTGCTCACACAATATTCATTCCTGTCTCCTTGCTTTTCTGCTCAGGGCATTCCCTTTCATTTGTCTTTTCAAAATTGCTACTAAGATCCACTTTTCCATAAGCCCTTTGGCTTTTCTAATTATTTCTTCTAACCCATATTCTTCTCTGCTTTTTGAGAATTCTTACTGCACCTCCCCGTAGTACTTAGCCTAGTATTTAATCATTCTCACATGTTCCCCAAGTAACATGTGAACTCTGGCATGAAGGAGTAGCCCCCCCCCCCCCAATCATACTCTTGAGTCTCCCATAGCAGATGTCTGTGGAGCACAAGGTAGTAGAAGAGCAGCATGGAAGAATAGGAGGATTGCTCCTGGGTCCTGGTCCCAGCTTAATTAATGATGCACATGGCCTATGGGGAATAGGCCTTGACTGTATTTTCTGTGATTCAGAATTCTATAATTCTAGCAGTGTAAAAAGGCCTAATAGAATGGGATTAGGGGTAAGGGAAAAGAGACTGTAAATTAAGGTTGTGAGCCCAGAAAACCAAACTCCAGAAAAGTAGGAAAGACGTGCCATTTGGTTGAGGAACGAGTAGGGAAGGGAAGTTAGTATAGCGTTTGCCCGTTTCGCTGTCATTGAGTTTCTAATGCAAAATGTCCCTAGACAATGATAGGTAGTAGGCTATGGAGAGAAGGGAGTTGACCAATAGAGAAGAGATTCAAAGTCATCACCAAACAGGCGAAATGAGCCTCCAGGAGGGAGTGGATGAGAAAGAGCAAAGTGAAGGGCACTAGTTTTTGAAATGAAAGGCATGATAAAAGAGCTAAGAGGACTTGTGTCTCTGAGTGTAAGGAAGCTGTGATATCCAGGGAGAAGTGAGCAGTTTGACAATTGAGAAAAGGTAGCATTTGTTTGACCAAGAAGAATTGATGAAATTGATAGAGAATTTCAAATTCCAGTGATGAGCTGAAGACAGTGTCTGAGTTGCAAAGAGTCAGGGAGGAAATTATAACCAGCCTCAAAGGAGTTTGAAAAAGCATTCCCATAGAGAAACATACTGGTGACTTTAGGTACAGGAAATTATGCCTCAGACTATGGTAGATACCTATAGCATTTCTTCTAAATACACAATTCTATGACAAAATATTAAAGTTATGAGGAGGACAAAGCTTGTTATAAAACAAAGCATTGTTCTAGAAATTATATTCTCCTGGTGAAAATCTTGTAAAAAAACTGGTAACCTGTTTGACCCTCAACTAGAAACTAACCTATGGTAAAATGTGAGAAACTGGAAACCACAGTTCATTATCAAATATTTTAATTTTCTATTTATAGTATCCTGTTAGATCCTGTAAAGTTCCTCTAATTATCTCTTCCTTCCCCCCCAGCCTTTTAAAAACATATCAAGAAACTAAGCAAAAATGTTTTTTTGATGTGAAATTGAGTTAGTATACTAATCATTTTTTGTCAAATTGCATCATTTAAAAAAACCTGACTACACTGCCACAATATACCTGTGGTTGTGTGATTCAGAGAAATGTCAGCAGTATGATCTTGCTCATTAAGGCATCTTAATATGATGATATATAAACCTAGTTATATAATGAAAAGATATCTTCACAGACTATAGCATTGACCAGATGAACAGATTTAAAGTTTAAATATTTAGTTCTGTGACACAGTAACGAAGGTTGACCTGTTTGTTTCTTATGTTTCTTTTAATAGAATTTAATTCCTTTTCGACCTTCCATTCAGTTCCAAGGGCTCCAAGGGGTGAGTACTCTTGTTGATTCAGCAAGAAAATCTAATATTCTTCTTACATACTATTATATTTAAACTCTTAAAATTTGTATTCACTTGTGCCTCAATATAAGGTCACTCATATTTTGTGAACTTTATGACTTAAATGTAAATTTTGGACACCTTAATACACTTGAATTATCTTTTCCTGATTTTAAAAAATAATTCAGATATACTTATTGAAGAGTAGTTTTTTGCCCTAATCATGAATAATTGCATTTTTTACCTTTTTTTGACGCATAATATATGTCACAGTATTATGAGAATTTTTTTACTGCAATTAAGCAACCATAAGGAATTGTTAATTTCAGTCAAGTTATGATTATGTGATTGTTGTTACTATTGATGAACTTTTGCTCTCTGTAGACCTAATTTCGATTGTACATACTAAGAAATGTTAAATAGAAAATTGAGTTTTACCAGTACACAGAATAAATATTGTATATTTTATTGCTGCATTTAAAAGCATAATAAATGATAACTCCTAATAAAATATACCTATGAATTTTGTGTTTATAATAGATGATAAACTTTACAGGAGTAGTGTATTATTTTTTAATTATTACTATTAATATTTAATATTAATAAAAGTCTTAATCATTCCTTCCTTTAATATGCATTTCTGAATTTGTGTCTATATATTGACTGTAGTATGGAGATTTGGAATATCTGTAAATGGATTTTAGAGCTCGAGAAAAAAGGCAAGCTGAGAGAGGGAGATCATATTCCTGCTTATTATAAATCTACATTTGTGAATATTATGTCACAAAATGCAAAAATTCAATGTAAATCAATACAGTCTTTCTAAACTTTATAACTTGAAAACATTTCAAGAGTCAAGAGTTTAATTATATCATTCAGTACCAGCTAAGAGTACTTCTAAATAATGCTAACGTGAAGGAGATGTTTGTGTGTGGTTGTCAGAGCTCTGCTTCTACATGACAGCTTTACAATGAAGTTCTTTTTTTTTTTTCCTCCCCCAGTAACTGAGTGTTTATGAATGGGATCCTAATTGCAGCAAGCATCTTCTGCGTTTTGTTTTATCGCTTTTTAGGTCCTTAGCACCTCCTGGCACTATTTTTGAGGTATTAGTTTTGGTTATTTATGTAAGGCTTCTTAAGTTTTGTCACAAAATTTAATGGCATCAATAATCTCTGAAAGCATGTTCCAGAGGCAAGCCTGAGTCTGTGAACGCTGGAGGGCTCCAGGGATTTTCAGTAAAGGGTTATCTGAGATGAGAGTTCAAGACCCAGGAGTGGAGAGTAAGGTTTGAACTGCTTTTCCGTCAGTAGCAGCTGTTACCTTGTTTGGGATCTGCCTCTTCCCTTAATTCTCTTTTCCCAGTTAGGACATAAAGGCTAGGGAAATGCAAAAGAAGAACATTTTCTTAGGAGGCACCAAGTTAGACTGAATCATGAGAAACCAACATGTGCAGGCTTCCAAACTCTTGATTCAGACACATGCAGCTTTTAGCAGGCTTAGAAAGAATATGGTTTTCTCTGGCACACCATTTGCCCACAAAAGGGCCCAGGCACCATTGCAAAGCTGGCAGTTGATATTTGAGACTTTGCATGTCCTTTTCTCAATTCTACCTCCCCCAGGCTTTCCTGTCTCATGTGTCCAGGCTTCCTCAGTTTATCTTTGCAAGCATCGTTCTCTTCCTACTCCATTCCTTGCCTGAGTGTGGTTCTGATAAAGATAACTTAGATGTAAATGACTGATAGGTTTAAATCTTAATGGGTGTTTGAATTTTAACAGATAAGCTTTTTTAACCCAAATGAATGGTTATTGGATCTAGTAGAGTGGGGGGAGGGGCAGGAGGCTGTAGCCTGAGAGCAATGGAATACTTGGCCCTACCTTGCTTGCTTAGCTTTCTGTCTCCTCTACCCCTCCACTCCCAACCCCACCCGAAGCCCCCTTTTTATTATTCTAACTGGGAACAAAATATATGGACTCAGCATTGTTTCTGAGCCCGCAGCTGCATTCCATCCACCCTTCCCTCCCCTTCTCTTTGCAGAGTTCTCACCAGCCCTTTGGGACTTAGTAAAAACAAAGAGTCATTACAGGGGAGAGAGTGGGTTGGCACAGCCTACAGGGAATACGCAGAGCCACAAATGTGAGGGTCTTCTGTACAGTGCTCCTCTGTTATTCTCGAGAGCCATGATAGTTTAACATTGCCTGTGCTGATTGCTTTAAAAGCCCTGAAGAAGTATGCTTATAGTTTTCCTGTGTGGAAAATGTTCAGGACTTTTAAGAAGGCTTTAAAGGCTTAAATTTAGATTTCCCACAAAAGATCATTTTTCTTAATGTATTAAAATGAAAATTTTTAATACACTTTCAGAAATTTTGAAAGTTTTTCTGGAAAGGATTTGGCAAATCTAACAAATTTACAGTCTTTTTACATCAAATGTGATCAAAAATATACATTACCTATCATGATAGTGTCATATATAGGCATATTTGAAACCTAAATGAAGTACTGTTAAAATACCATTTCAAAAGTGACCATTAAGAGACCGTTAAGAGTATTTTCGTTTCCGTGATGCTAAGCACGGCATGGTTATTGCTGTTCCTTTTTACTAATTATAGGATTTTTCTTGCTTCAGTAATGTCTTTAGAAGATCAGAATTTGGGTCTTGGCAGGTTAGCTTTTAAGCTTATTTACTTTTATGCCTGAACATGTTCTCTTAGGTTGAAGTTTTCCTCTAAATAAATGCAGCCTGGAACATTAAACAAACTAGAGCAGTATGCTGTTAACAGTGAAATTGCTGAGAACCATTGACTACCTAGATTTTTATCATTGCAGTTGACCTGCAGCTTTTATAGCATAAAAAAATGTAAATTGTGTCTTTCACATTCCAGCTCACCCCTTTCCCTTAGTGGAAGATGGTACTCAGTAAACTGAGCGGTCATTGAAGGCATTTTCTGGATTCAGAAAGATGAGGAAATATCTATGGGAGCAGTTGAGTATGATTTCTAAACTCATGAATATTAGGAGCTGAATAAATCAGCCAAAAATGCCTTGTGGATTCTGAAGGGTATGGGTCAACCAGTTATCCTCGCGGTTCTAATCACATCTAGGATACTCATAACTAAAGGTTTATTGGGATTATAAATTTTCTATGGATCATTCTAATTGACTGAAAAGGTAGCTGGTCAGATTCACATGGGCTAATGTAATGAGGTGTTTGAATTACAGTGTTCAGAGGGGTGTACTGGTATAATGCACCTGGTTTCCAAAAGCTGTAACTTGATTGTCAGGTAATCATATATAGAAATATAGTTGTGCCTCTTGTATTTTAACTGGATACTGAAAATGTAGCAGGTGAAAATCTTCCCAAAGTATGTGTTCTGGTAAAATTTTAAAAACTACACTCTGTATTTTTATGTTTGTTGAGGGCTTCTTGTCTAAAGACACAGTAGAGACAGAGCTATAATTAGTCTAAATTTTCATACTACCAGGGAAAAGTTCTCCTCAGTATACTGTACAGCTTGGAAAGGAGAGGTATTAGAAGCAACTGAACTCATTGTTTTCAAGTAATAGCAGTTGTTACTGATACAGTTATCTACTGACCTAATTATTCTTCACAATAAATTCTAAACAGGTGCCTAAGCAATGGTTGTGCTAATAGGTTTGTTGTTGTATTTGTTTCTTATTTATTGCACATTGTTTTAGTCCTTACTGTTGCCAAGTACTTGGCTAAGTGCTTAGTGTGCAGATACAGGGATTTGTAAGACATGGGTCCGGTCCTTAGGGAACTCAGAGTCTCAGTCCAAACACATATAGACTAATACTCAGGAAAGAATTAATAATGCAGGACTTATCCAGAACTCACCACTCATAACTTCTATGTAAATGGCACTGTCAGGAGCAAGGCTCATGTGTGTATTTCTGATTGGTATGAATCAGCATTTTTTTTTTTTTTAACTTTATTTTTTGGGGAGACAGAGAGAGCACAAGCAGGGGGAGTGGCAGGCAGAGGGAGAGGGAGGTTCCCCGCTGAGCAAGGAGCCCGATGCAGGACTGGTTCCCCGCACCCTAGCAGACACTTAACCACCTGAGCCACCCAGGTGTCCTATAATCAGCATTTTATTTTATTTATTTATTTTTTAAGATTTTATTTATTTGTCTGAGAGAGAGAGCACAAGCAGGGGAAGCTGCAAGCAGAGGGAGAAGCAGGGAGCCTGCTGTGAGGCTCAATCCCAGGACCCTGAGATCATGACCTGAGCCAAAGGCAGGTGCTTAACTGACTGAGCCACCCAGGTGTCCCTGAATCAGCATTTTAAACAAAGATTTCAGGGGATGCAAAATATATTCTGGTGATAGATAAGTAAAATTCCTGAAGGCCTATTAAAATCTGTATACACATACTCAAAAAGGTAAATTTGTGGTATCACTCAGATAAAAACTGAAATGGCAAGGTTTTCAACAGCAAATAATGGCCACATCTGCAGGCCTTTGGTGGCCTTGGAGTGCACTTGCCTGCAGCCTCAGGGACTCATGTCCAGGGAATGAGTATCCCAGGGCAGTGAGAAATAATGTTAACTTTGTCACAGTAAATGCGATTCCAGACCTCAGTATTTATGAGAATGTTGTTCCAAAATTTTCTAATTGCCTTCTTCAGACTCAGCAATCCCAGAGGCTTTAAGAAAACAGAAGTTTAGTTTGGCATATATAATTTAGAAATTATTTTTAAAAAGAGGACTGAAAATAGCAAATATTTTCTATAAGTACCACGTAGTGTCTCCTGTAAGATAGTGAGTCACATGTGCGTTTCCAGGAATAAACAAGGAATAACCAGCCAAACAAGTTTTAAATGTATGTCTTCCAAAAGGCACTGTGACCTTCTGAAGATTAAATCAGCATTTAACTGCTAACTTTAATGGCTTGAATAATGCTATAAAACTCTTACAGTGGAGTCATTAACTAAAAAGAACAGAGGGTTGCATTTTTCTTGTAAGCATTCAGAAATATTTTGTCAATTGCTTATTTTCCTTTGCAGGTTGGGGAGAAGATCGGGTCTGAAATACTAAATTATATAGTATTGGAAATTAGTAGGCAATTTCAACCCACCTACAGATGCTTTCTGCAAACTACCCTTCTCTAACCTACTTGATACCTGGGAAGCAAAGATAACTATCCGTCTGAAACAGCAGCAGAGATAAAAATAAATCCCCAACACTGCCAAATTCCTTCGCAGATGATATGCCTGTACTCGGACTGCTTTCCCCTGCTGTTTTTGGTTTGGCTAGCCCACTGATTTTGCCAATAGTTGTGTTTAGTCAGTCTGCTCAAAGGTTGCTAACTAACAGCTACCTTTATACACTCAGCTCCGAATGTAATTAATACTAGAAAGAAGTTAGAATTACATCTCTTTGTAATGGCAGTTCTGTTTTAATTTTTTTAATATTACAGTGGTTGACATGTATAGATAACATTTCAGTATTTGCATTGAATCATAACTCTTTAACCATGTGTTAATTTACTAAGGTATCAAAACAGTAATGGCCTAATAAAATAAATGGCCTAATCTGAAAAAAAATATTTAACTTCAATATATATCCAAGATTATATTATATATAACATATTATAATTTCATATATCATATAATATATAACATATAATTTATATATATATATATATATATATATATATATATATATATATATATAAAGCTCATTCGGCCAGGAGTATGGGCTGACATTGTAGAAACTCATTTTATCTCAAATAATAATTGAATCATAGTTTGAAGCTATTGTAAGTTAACCAGTTGGTCTATTTTATGCTGCCATACACCTTTGCCCTCCTTTTCTTCTGGGTAAGAACTAGCAGTGGGGTTTCTAAAGAAAGAGAGCAATGAACTAAATTCACCATCCATTGTTTCACACCCTGACTAGGTAACATGACAGGCACCAGGGGACCGGGCCCCTCTCCTGCCCTGGAAGAGTGCAAAAGGACAGAGGGTGGGAGGAGGACTTTGCCTTTGTGTTTGTGGTACCTGCAGAAACTATCTCAAAGTACTTGCTGACCACACCTTCACAGAGATTCAGTATGGGCTACAAAGGACAAGCCTCCCAAAATATGATCACAAACAGGAACTGATGGTGTTCTGCTCTGTCCTTCACCACACTGCAGTCACTTTGGAAGGCAGCAGTTGGAACTCTGATTGAAATCCGAAGCAGCCACAAATGCCATAAATTGCCTTCTTAGCAGTGAGTTAGGCTTCCTGTCTACATTCAACAAGCATTTATGAATAGTCATTGTGTACCACACACCATGGTTGATACTGTATAGACAAAGGTAAATAGGACTTTGAAATGCCAGCTCTTGTTCCTAACTGACAGTATCTATTTGTCAATAAAATCTGCCACTGATGGTTTTGCCTTTTTGTTTCCCACCAAAAACTGAAACTTGAAAGATTGAGTCACCTGTGTTACAGAAATTGTCACTTTAATAGCACTCGCTTATTTAAGCTTGGAAAATAATATTTTACCATTTTATAATACCTTACCATGAGCATTACTTAAGTATCTTTTGACCTCTTAATATGTCAAGACGCTATTCTAGGCACATAAGATGAGCTTATAAAGAGCTTTATTAAAAAGAAAAGTCAAAATTTAAATAAGCAGGAAAAACAATTTAGCAGAATGTGTCCAAGCCCTAGATCTTATTTCAAACGATATTTTGAAGTTTTCCTTTTAACATTTAACATCTTTGGAATTGGAATGCATCTCATTATAAATGGCATCTTCGTACTGTGTCATAGTTGGTCAGCATTTTCTATCATGCAGTGGTACATAAAATCATAGCCTTAACAATTGCTAGCATCGTAGATTCAATGAATTATAGCAGTGCAGTGGAGGTATTTAGACAGTCTGTGTGTTCTGTGATAAGATTTTATCTGAATAAAATCTTTTCAGAAGTTTTCTTTCCTGACCCCACCCTTGACTAGCTTGCTTGGTTAGCTCCATATGTTAGATAATCTGGGGGGATTTACAGGGAAGGTATATTTTTATAACCATTCTTGAATTGTGATCTAACTGGAAGGAACAAAAGTATGAAATTATAATGTTCTCAAATTTGTTTTTAAGCTAAAACCTTCATTTATAAAAGTAACTTGTTTTGAAAACAAATTTAGAAGAGTTTTATGGGTTTAAAGGCTTCAAAAAGTCCACAGACATGCCTTAAGGCTAATGAATTTGCCCTTATCAGGCCAAGAATTCTCAAATCTCTCTACATGGTCTTATAATTTATACTGTATTTTGCATAAATGTACAGTTATCTACTCAATTATTTTGTTGATAGATTCCAGTTATTTTTCAATGATTACAGCTAAAATTAATTGAATATTTATTACATGCTAAGAACTCTGTACTAAGCACTTTACACATTCATTCTCATTTAATCCTCACAGGAATGCTGTGAAGCACATAACTCCCATTTTGTTCATATGTATACATACCATGACTCTGAATTTGGTTTTTGAAACTCACACAATCAGTGAGTAAAGGAGGCTACAATCCACTCTAGCATCTGATTTCAGAGCCTGTTCTCATCAGTACAGTGATCCCCACCTGCCTATAGTAAATGTTCAATAAGCATCTTACTTATTCTCACATTCATGTAAACATCTGTTGACTACCTCTCCAACTAGCAAGAGGAAGAGCAACAGTCAGGAAGGTCTCAGAGAAGTAATGTTTGAACTGGGCTTTGAAGTATTACCAAGAGTTGGCTGATCAAAAGAGGAAGAAAATGCTTTTCAGTCCCATAGTTCAGCATGAGCAAAGTGGTAAACAGGTTTGTCAAATGTTCCCACCTTATTAAGGAATTTGAATTTCACCTTGGAGATCAGTACTTATAAAATTTTCCTGGGAGTCTGTGATGAGGTCTGGAAAGCACGACTTTAAAATATTTTCCCCTAGGCTTTCTTATGATAGCTAGGTTCACTATAATTAAGAACATTATAAGAATATGCAGATGTATAGGTATGTGTACATTCTGTTCTCAGGAGAAGGTTCACAACTTTCATTATTTTCTGGGTGGTACCTACTGCAGTAGGTGCTTTCAAACATACTTAGAAATAATGCATGGTAAGAAAAAACATTTCACATTGTGACCCTTTACACTATAGGTATACACATTCACCCAGCTTAAAACAGAAATTTCACAGCACCGTATTGTTTCTTCATCAGTATAACCTGATATATTCTATTTCATTTTAAAGAATCCTGGTCATAATCCACTAAATTAATGTCATGACCTTCCAGTGGATAACAGTATGGTTTAAAAAAGCACTGCAGGAAATTATCATCTATTTAAAAAATTTTAGCCAGGGAGTCATGTGGTCAGATTTGCATTTTAACATTTAACATTTATCCAGTAGCTCCCCTAACTTAGTCATTCCTTTTATATTGGAAGGAAGGAAAGAAAGGAGTCAAGGATGGCTCCATATTTATGATGAGTATTTGGTTGGATGGTGGGGCTATTATACAAATCCGAGATAGATGAAAAAACACATTGAGGCAGGAGGCATGGGGTGTGTTTTGTTTGGGACATGCTATACATGAGATGCGTAGGTAATACTCCGTACCTCGTTCTGTAAAGATGGAGCTGTCCGGGAGGCTGTGGCGTCTGGGAGTTTGGAGCAAAGGGATTTTCAAGAAACAACTCCAAAGGACATTTCATAGGATTTAATTATACATGGAAGTTCAGTAGTAAGAAGGAAAAAAAAGTGTGTTTACAGATGGAATTCTGGTATAAATCTATATTTAAGGAGTTACTTTTTTTTCAACTGCTAAAATTACTGGTTGATTTATGAATACTTATGAGTGTTAGTACTTTTAATTATTAACATTTAGGGAATTTAAAGCTCCTTTTGCCAAATTTTGTTCACACTGATTTAGAATAATGGCACATAAAGCTAAACTGTGCATACTGATTCAGTGGAAGAATACTCAACAGTGAAAACTCAGGTGGGCAGAAGACTGCACATGGCTTCACACCGTTTTTTATAAAGTTGAATAATAAGCAAAATTAATATGTGGTAGGTATATACACATGTGATAAAATTATGGAAAACAAAAGGAATGATCATCACAGAAGTTGGAGTAGTTGTTATGTTTGGTAGAAGAAGGCAAGCATAAGGGATTGGAGTGGAGCACATGGTTAGATTATTGCTAATGTTCTATTTTTTAAGTTGGGCAGTGAGTTCATAGGTGTTCATTAAATCATCAAGCTTCATAACTCTCAAGCTGTATTTTGTAGAAATAAATATCACATAAAGATTGTTCTCATTATCATTAACTTTAAATATGATCTGTCATATCTTCATGGATTAAATGACAAAAGCCAGGACATATTTCAACAGATGCCAAAAAGGCATTTATAAAAATTCAGTATTAAATCTGAATAAAAACTTAAGGAAATAAGTAAGTAGGGAATAGAAGAATTCTTCCTTAGCATGTTAAAAAAAAAATCTCTATGAAACTAATAGCCAATTACATACTTAGTGATAAGACCATAGAAATATCTTTATTAATGTTAGCAATAAAGTACACATGCCCACTATCATCTCTGTAGTTTAACATTGTTCTGAGAATGCTCAGTAATGGAAAAGAAAATGAAATAAAAGCTATAGATAATAGATGAGTTTGCCAGTATCTGCAGATAATCCACGTACACCAAGTGAAAAACTTAAGGATTACTTTCAGTTAAGGTAGTCACTTCAGAAAGAACTTTTAAAATCACTGGCTTAATATTGGGTGGCTGGTGTGAAAAGACATTTCTTTCAAAATGAAAGCAAGAGCAGGATTTTTTTTTTTTTTTTTTTTTTTAAGATTTATTAGAGAGAGAGAGAGTGCAAGCCCGGGGAGGGGGAGAGGGAGAGAGAGAATCTCAAGCAGATCCCCGCCAAGTCCAGAGCCCCACACAGGACTTGAACTCACAATTGACCTGAGATCATGACCTGAGCCGAAATCAAGAGTCAGACATTTAACCAACTGAGCCACCCAGTTGCCCCAAAAAAGCAGGGTATTTGTTAACTGATGTTATTTTTATATATTTGTTAACCCAGTAGAAAACAAAAGTTGATAATGTAGGAGAGAGGGAAAGATTTGCTGGCGCAATGTCCCTGAGTAGGTTGGAGAAATGGTATCTCAGATATGAAATTGGATTTAGAGAGGAGCAAAGAAAGTTCATCTGTGGTAACTAGAAGAAGGCATGTATATGAGTGCAGATTTTGAAATTACTGTTGTTTGTTAGAAACCATTTCTTTAGCCATATTATCTTCAATCTAAAGTCAAAACACACAGGCCAAAGTCTTAAAATGTTAGAGCTTGGCAATGTGTTGGCATATGGAACATGCCCAATAAATGGTAAGTATAATTTTTTAAAAATCAGTGGCCTCCCTAAGCACCAGCAATTAGTGTTTCAGTGTAAAAATGATCTCATTTATGGTAGCAATGAAAAATTACCAAAATGAAATACTAAAAATTAAGTATAGGTCATGTTATTCTAGACCTGTCTAAAGAGCTATATTCCTTTCCTGGTGGGTATAAGAGAGTATGTAAGTGGTAAATGGCAAGACTGTCCATTTAGGTAAGAAACTTTTTAAGTTGTCATTTCATCTCCCTAATCAATCAATAGGTAATAAGACATCATATATACCATTATACTAATTTAAAAAAATTAAAAAATCCAGAAACACAAATATAAACCTACAAAGTAAATATGAAATGCTCTAAACCAAAATGTCATTGCTGGTAATCTCTATGAGATTTTTTTACATATATATTTGTTTGTCTCCATTTCCTAATTGTTCTATATACATAAATGTTTTGTGATGCCAAGTTTAAATATGTAAAGAATCTAGGAGAAAGGCTAAATATTAAAGGTTGAAAAGAAACAGGTTGACAGTGAAAATAGAGAAGGCAGGTCTTAAGAAGTTATCTAGAGCTGGACACCAGCTAAATATCTTGCTAGTCTACTACTTGATAGAGCTGCTTTGTCATCTATCAATGGAGAAAGAAAGTTTTCTCCCCATCTGTGATCTTTCTCCCCATTGGAAGGAAGGTTCAAGCAGAGTTACTGGTGTTAACAGGGATATGAGAGGAAAGGCCACTTTTCTTTCTGAGTTAACAGTTGACATTTTGGAGCAGTGCTATTGTGATGTGCCCTAGGAATGGGTCTTGTCTGGAAAGGACAAATTACGGGAATGAAAGTAGTAGTCAGCTAAATTTAAAAAGATAAAATTCTTAGGGATTTTTAGGTAATAAAACTCAGAATCCATAAAACTGATTAAGGATAACTAAGTTGGGCCCACAGTGTAAGGGTTGGTACTTAATTAGCCATAGAAAAGGGGCAATCTTTTTCTGTACTTAGACAGCTTAGTGTTTAATAATAATTCATTAAGTTATATTGGGGATGTCTTATTTTAGACTGAGAATATAAGGCACAGACATAGTTATGAATGTGGTAATACTCTACCAATCAATACCAAGAAATTCTTTGACTAATCTGAATGCTTTTTAGTCTTCCCTTATTCTAATTGTGCTAGTAATTCACTGAAGTCAGTCTTCACAGATTAGGAATGAGGGATGGTGCTTGAGTGTGTTGCATTTCTACTGAACAGTAAGATGATGCTGACTCTATTTCCACAGCTATTTAAAAGTCTTGTATTTGGCTAAAAAGAAGAACTTTGCCCTAGGGATGCTTGGTATTTTTTCTTTGTTTTTCTTTTTTTAGGATAGTGTTTAACTTTGAATAGTCTTATGTTTCACAATATCTGATTCTGTAAAAAAACCAAACAAAAAAAAAAAACTTTTTTTTTAAATATTTAAGGTGATTGAGTCATGAAAGGCCAATGTCATTGTGTAATCGTTTTTTAAAGCTGTCTATTGTTTTTTGATTGAAAAACTAATGAATGTACATTTTAGAATTGTATATAAGGTACAGATAAGGACAAAGATGAATAAATGTCTTAACAATGAAATGAAAACCAGCTAGTGTTGTTGGATTTCTCCTAGTCTTTTTTTTTTTTTTTTCATGTTCACACATACATTTTTAAAATTGTAGTCACAGTGTATTTACTGCTTTTTTATATCCTGCTTTTTCCACTTAACATATGAGCATTTTCCCATGTCATTAAATAGTAAAAGTTACTTCTAAATAGCTACCTAACATTTCATTTTATAGATAAACTAACATTTCTTTAGCAATCCTCCTATTACTTATATAGTTTCCATATAACAGTTATCCAAATATAGTCATTAATTGTCCATATATAAGTCTTTGCCCTTTCTTTGCTAACATATATTCCTTTACTTGAAGGCAGGTTTGATGGCTTTGCCAATAGCTCAAGCATACTGTCCTTAAAAATGAATCTTTTAGTCCTGTATTTCTTACAATTATAAATCAATTTATCTAAGAGACTTGACGGGTCCTCTTATTTACATTAGACCTGCTAAGTCTCTTAGAAATTAGAACTGCAGTTTCTAATTTAGCTCTTGTATATATCAGTAGTGTATCAATAGCTTTATACATGTTAAATAATTTTACTTCCTTTATAGTCCTGAAGAAAATTAGCACATGAATTTGACTTATGAAAATTGAATAGAACTAAATTTTATGAAATGGACCCCATCTCAGGAATGTATTTTCGGGGTGGGTGTTTGGAAAGAGATCCATAAAAATTAAAATCCTGTATAGGCTTTATTCATTTTTAGGGCTACCTATAGATTTGACACTAAAAATCCCCACAAACTTTAAAATACTGTTCACATTTATGAAGATTGTAAGTAACAAAGCACTTATGTTCATGAGAACTCTTAATTCTGTTTTCTTTGTTTCTTTGTTGTGCTATATAGCATGACTTCTGTTCTCACTCACATTTGGCAGCGGTTCCTCCTAGGGCTCTGAAGGCAGCATATTTTTTGTGGCTCGCGCACTTGGGAAGCAGTGTTTGCTCCCCTTCTACAGTAGCAGCTGGCATCTGTGATTGTTCAGCCTTCCGTAGACACTTGTTGTGGCCAATTTGTTCTTGGACCTAATTTCTCTGTACTTTGGGTTGGAAACATTTAGAAATATTGCTGGTCTTTTTGGTTGTTTGTTTTCCCAGATAGTTTCTTTGACTTCTATTTAAGCTAACACTGAAATTGGAAACCTTGAAGGTTTCTACTCTCTTCCTTTTGTAAATACCGAGGATTCAAAATAAGTGTTGTCAGTTGTTTTTTTTTTCCTCTCAGTATTGTCAGCTTTTGATGATCCACAGGACACTTATTATCTGTCCTTTGCCATTTGAAAACTACTTCAAAAATCAAATACCTCATTACGTATGTGTTTGAATCAAACAAGCTAAAATCAGAGTGGGATTTCCCCAGTAGTGTCTTTACATCACCAGAGCAAGCATTTTGGGGCACATACTACAGGCTAGACATTGTGCCAAGCACCTTTAGAAGGGTTATTTCTTTAAATTTCACAGGAGTCCTATTCAGTGAATAATACCATTATCCTCATGTTGCTGATGAGGAAACTAGGGATTAATAAGGTTAAGTTATTTGTCCACAGATGGTAGAATCCAGAGCCAAGTCGGAAACTGGGCAGTGTGCTCCAGAACTCATTATGTAGCACACTAGGTATCATCTGTTTGCACTGTTCCCTTTTCCTCTGTGTGTAAAAGAGTCACTTTTCTCAAACGATTGAGGAAACCCAGCTTAGAACTGGAAATACAAAGGGATCCAGTAATAAAGAAAACATTTTAAAAAGCAAAGAGAACAAAGAAGCAGAACACCATTTTTTATCTTTGGTATCCTCCAAATATTTGGCAGTAATTCTCATCAAAAAAAATGGCATTCATAAGAGTTTATATTTTGTACACTCTTTTGTAATTGTCATTTAAGATGTGACTAAAATTTATAGCCCACAGCTGTTCTACATCTTGTTGCTGTTTTTCTTTCCTTAGCATAGAGCCTTGGTTTTGTGTCTTGGGTCCCCAGAGCCTGGGGATTCTGTGATGTAACCACAGTGGCTGCCTCAGCAGTCCCAGTCCCTCATCATCCCTTTCTTCAACCAGAGCAATGCTGACTCTGTTTGTAATACATGGTGGGTTTCCCCATAAGATTTATTCTGAAAAAGATTTAGCTTTAAAAAAAAAAAAGTATGATTATTGTTGGTGTTGAAAAACAGAGAATTAAGAGCTGAATATACTTCCAAATCTATATGAAAATATTCCTCAGACTTTGATATTGTTTATGTTATTGAACTTAATGAACTTTCATGGTAACATTGATTGGTTTGGGATAAAACCATGTGTTCTGTGAAATCCAGGGCCTTGGCCACTTTTAGCAATTTATGTTGATCTTGAGGATTCACATCTGTTAAGTACCAGTCTCCGCTAGATTTACACAACTGTTGCTGATGGCCATGCATGAATTCTATTCTCACTCACATTTTGGCAGCCGTTCCTGCTTGCATTTGCAAAAAGTGCTTTCCTCAAGACTCCAGGAGAGCAAAAAGGGAAGAAGATTGGCAGTGAATTTGGAAATTGACATTTATCTTGAAGAATTTTTTTTTTCTTGTAGAATTCAAGTTTGGGCTTTGTTTCTGAGAAACAAATCTTTTTTTTTTTTTTTTTTTAACAAAATTCTGCTTTCTACTTGACCAAGAGAATTACTAAACTTAGAATTACTTAGTGTGGTCTCCCTAAGTTCTTTAAAATGCAAAACGGTCTTAAAGACACTCATATTTTCAAATGGAATTTGGTGAGGACAGAGTATTCTGTGAGTATTTTAATAAAGATGAAGATACTTTTTAAAAAGAAAAATGTATAATGTAAATTTAAGTTCCACAGATCTCGGCAGCCACTTGGCCTGGGTTTCAGGGCTAAACATAGCACAAGAGAGGTCAGAAATTTTCTCATCCTGACGTTTGTACCACACAGCATGCAGCTGTGTGGGACTTTTTTTTTTTTTTCCTCCTCCTTTCATTTTGTTATTTATTTTTGCCTGCTCCAGGGAGCCCTGGTTTTCCACAGACTCTTAAGTGATCTATTTCAGATACATCTCTAATTTTTTAGTCTCCCTGGCATAAGGCTTTATCTAAATGAATATAATCTAGTACCAAGTCAGAAGGATCCAAAAAATACTTATTAGGTATCTGTTCTGTTCCAGATACATACAGAAGTAAGACCATGGTCCTTGCCCCCAACTAACTGGTGGGGAAGAAGACACATAAGCAAGTACTTTAGCATGCAGTGTAGTAAAGGCAGCACTAAAGGTGAGCCCAAGGGGTTATGGAGACAGAAAAGGAGCTTTAAACTCACCTCACTGGAGAGGGAAAGGCTCCCTGAGAGAACAGCTCCTGAGCTGAGTCTTAAATAAAGGATAAGTTAGCACAAGCTAAGGCAAGAAGTGGGGAATCAAATACAAGGTGGAGAGTGAGGGCCAGGTCTGTTGGGAAGGAACCTCATATGTCCTATTAAGGAGCTTAGACTGGCTGGTAGATAAATGGTAGTAGAGTCATGAAGAAATAAATGATGTTTGGAAATGACATGGTCAGATTGGCATTTTATGAAACTAGTTTTGGCAGCCAAATGGTTAAAGAAGGAGCTTGAAAACAGACAAAAGTAGAGGCTGAAAGACAAGTTGTCCAAGCAAAAGGTGATATTGAGCCAAAGCAGAGGAGAGAGATGAGGACATATATCTGAGAGATCATTCAGGAAGTGAAAGCAGTATGACTTGTGATGATCTGGATGTTGAGGTGCATGGGGTGGTGTGAGAGAGGGAAGATTGAAGGTTGACTCCCCAGGCTGCCAGTAACCTCAGTAACTAGATAAATGGTGGTTTATTAACTGGGAGATAAACAATATGAGAGGGTGGGCAGATTTAGGGATAAGATAAAAATTTTTTTCTATATAAGCATTGATTCTATGGGATATATATAAATATTAGAAGAGACTGGTTAATAAAAGGAAAATGAAAAGCAGTTTTATAATGGGAGACTTTAGTTTTTGCTGCCAAAAAAAAGACTTCTGGATTAGCCCAGCCATGAAGTTTGAAAAAACTTAAGATTCTCTCACTTTTCTTCTAAAAGCTTCTTTGGCATTTCTCAATTTTGTAGTCATTTTTAAATCTAAATTTTCTATTCTGTTATGCTCCATAGTCTGTATACCTTTTCCTTGATACAGTATCTCTAGTACCTGCTGTTTGTATCTTTTCCCTGCCAATAACTGTCATCCCCCCTTTTTTCTTGGAAATACCCAGCTACCACCCAACTGTACCCAGCCACCTGGTCTCTGCTAAATTTTTAACCATGAAGCTACAAAATGAGTCATAACAAAACTCACTTTGAAGCCTCTTTTTAGCTGGTGAAACCAGCATTGGTCAATTGTATTTTAGTGCACCTGGATAGTATGAATTGGGTTATATTAAAGTACTTGTCATCATATCAAAGATACTATATATATATATATATATATATATATTTGTGTGTGTGTGTATAAATACATGAATATACATGTACATGTATATATGTATATGTGTACACACATATACACAGACACATGCACACTCACACTCTAAAATAATTCTAGTTTTCCAGGGAGAAACACCTTGGTCTCATCCTGATTTCTCTTTTTTTTATACCTAGGAATCTTGCTGTATCTATCTGCAAAATATATCCTGAATCCCTCCACTTCTCCCCATCTCCTGATAGTTCCTGGATTTCTATACATATGTGCCATAATGGCAAGGATCTTTGTAGTTTTTGTTCGTTATTGTGTCACAGAAATGTAAACACATTAGGCACTCAATTAATATGTTGTTGCTTACTTGTAACCAATTAAAATTAGTTTTGAAATGTTGCTATTGATGATGTTTTCCCCAAGATGGCCATAAATTTAAAAGAATACATTAGAGATGAGAATGCAATTCTCAGGAAAGATTTAAGATTGTATCCCACAGGGGCTTCTGGGTGGCTCAGTCGGTTAAGCATCTGCCTTCAGCTCAGGTCATGATTCCAGGGTTCTGGGATGAGTCCTGCATCGGGTTCCCTGCTCAGCTGGGAGCCTGCTTCTCCCTCATCCTCTGCCCCTCCCTCTGCGTGTGCTCTCTCACTCTTTCTCAAATAAATAAATAAAATCTTAAGGAAAAAAAAAAAGACTGTATCCCACAGAAGTAGTAGAACCAAAGAAGCTCAATACTGGTCTACTCTACCCTTTCATCAAGAACTTTTTAAGAAATTCTAATACTGGATCTAAAGCTATATGAAGAATAATTAAGGAAAGCTATTCTACTTTTTTTCTGTAATAACATCCTGATAAAGAGGAAGAATGCAGGAAATAAATGGCTTATTTTGTCCTGAATTATTCATATTAATTGTTACATGGCCTGAATTTTTTTAGATAACTGCCAGTATTTCTCTTTGTGCTAGATAAATTTAACATTTTGCACTACTCTCCTCAGTACAGTATCTATCATGTGGGTATTTCAGATGTTACCTAGTATGCGTGGGATCCTCTCTAACCCCTGCTATTCCTTGTCAGTAGGAATAGTTAGTTGTTACTGATGTCCCTAATACTTTTTCTATTGCTGGAGAAAGATACTCTCCCCTCTCTCCTCCCCAGGCATTGGTTTTCACATCTGGGTTGATCTGACAGGCTTTTTTTCCCTTCCCTAAGCCCATAATGTTAGGCCTAAAGTCATAACTGCTGCTCTGGTTTGAAAAATAGGACTTGTGGCTTTCAGGTTGAGGTTTCTATTTTCTGTTCTGATTCTAGATTATTCATTCTGCCCCTTAACTCTGGAACAGTACATGCAAATATATTTCTCTAGCTAAACTGAATTTTCTAGATTTTTAGGAAATCACAGAATCATTAAGAGTCTAGAAAGGGTTTGAGAACAACAGAGAATTCTAATGTTTAAATGTTTGTAGCAATTTTTTTATCCAAGCTAAGGCATATAGTTTATATATAGGAAAATAATAAACTTATTAGTAATAAAGTATTAAGAGACCAGCTATTCCCCTAAGATACTAGAGAAATGGAGGAGGTAGGTTCTGAGGTTTTATAAAATGGGAAACTATTATTCAGTATGAAAGGACCTATAGCAAAGAAAGTCATTATTTTAACCTGGCATTTCCCAAATTTATTTCAAGATAGAACCTTTTTCATGTAAGGAAACTTTTCAGCATACTTTGGAAATATTGGTGGGAAAAAAAACCAGATACTTTAGTTCTAGTCCTGGCTCAGGCATTAATCAACATTTTCATTCATTCAACAAACATGTATGGAGTGACTGTTTCGTGGCAGACACTGTTTGAGATGTGGGTGATATATTCAGGGAACAAACCAGACAGAAGCCTCTGTCCTTCCAAGGATTATATTCTGGTCAGGGGAGAAAGACAGTAAACATAATCTGTACATAGCACAGTCACTAAGTGTTTTAGACAAACATGGAGCAGGGTCAGGGGGTCAGGAGTACAGGCGTTGCAATTTTAAATAGTCATAATGTTGAGCAATCATCGAGTGTCTTCTGTTTTCCTAATCTATAAAATGAAGAAATTCAAGTAATTTGATCTTAAAGGGCCTGCCAGAACTATGGGTTTGCTTTAATCACCCAAGAGTTGTATCCAACTGTGTTACTGCTGGGCCATGAGCATCTTACTGAGCATTTATAATCATCAGGGTTGGATATTAAAATTCAAAGAAAAGTCTGTAAGTTTAAATCATTTGTTAATACCCACAAAGGAGCAAAGCATTAATTTTAAATAAATGCAAAAAAAAAAAAAAATGATGGTCCTCCTGTTTTCAATCTAGCATGTACCTCAATCCAATATTGAGTAGAAAGTACTTAAGGGTAAGAAACCTCTGCTGTAAAGGTACCAATGGCTTTTAAGCAGATGTCTGTATGAAAATTTACAGCAGTGTGCACATTGTGTTACTGCCCTACATCTTTATGTAAATCGGAGGTCTGTGACTTGATGTTGAAATGACCTTCTAGACAGTGTTCCATTGCTGTATGCCTGAGCTTGTATCTCAGAATAATTAGAAGTTTTGACTTAAACATCTTGGTATACAGTGTTTATGTTAATTATAAATGTCTGAAGGTTTCCTGAAACTTTTCTTTGTAGCTTTTTATCAGAGACAGACTGGTGTTTGGAAGGAGGGCTATGGATTGTGGTCCCAAGCCTTTGATTTTCAGCCCCCCATTTTTGGAATGAAAATTAAAATCTACTTTTCCAACTTCCCAGAACATGGTGGCATATATTTATATTCTTTGTCTTGAATAAGAAACTGTTGGGAATCATAGTCTTTGATACTTTTTTTAAAGTAATATTTCATTCTTAAGGCATTTAGCTAAAAATTTCAAGTAGACCATGTGTCCCTAAATATAATGGCATTCCACTGACTTGCAGGAGAAGCCTAAAATAATATAATTAAAATAGAGAAGTTCCTATTACACAAAGGGATGGTCTTCCAAGATTGTTTCTAAATCAGACCTCAGTATTTCTTTTCCTATGGTGGTAGCCCATTCCCCGGAAGCTGACCCTAGGGCTCCCAGTAACAGTCATTTCATAGTCATCCCCCACCCCTTCATATTCCATAAATTTAAAGTCCAGTTTATAAGAAAATGCTTTGTAACCATTCGGGAATAAAGGATGCCTACTGCTTCATTATCTAGACAAGCTGTGGAGTAGGCTCCTATATATCAGAAAGGGGAGTGATGAGTATCTCCAAGTTTCCCTGAAAGTCTAGTCTCTAAAATGGCTCTAGATTTGACAAGGTCTTGAATCCCACTTTAGCTGTGGCCTTCAACAGTCCCAGAGGCTCTGGTCCACTCAGAGTTCCCTGTAGTTTAGTTCTGAAGTTCCCACTCATCCACCCCCACCTGCCCTAATTGTCATACACAACCTGCTCTTTTCATTAGGACTCTTGCTTTACTGCCCATGGTGGCCAAACTGTTATGCAGATTTACCAGCTATGAACATAAGAGCTCCTTCCTACATCCTTTTCATTCTTAAGAGCATAGTTATTGATACAAATAAAATTTGTATCTAATTTATACTGCCTTCAGAAAATGAGATATACTAAATCTATAGACAGTGTAATTTAAGCTTTTGAGATTTTAAAGATGTAAAAGTTGCCTGGCAACACCTTGCTCTCAGCTCTTTTACAGGAAAATCCTGAGATTAAGTCAGGCTGTACCATCTGCATCGCTGCTGCTCTGAAAACCACTGAGGAAAGGTGACATAGAAACTCAGAACTCTGTTTTGTCATCATTCCTTAACTTCCAGCCCCACCCCAGCTCCATAGCTGGACAAAACACTATGATATACATCAAGATTCACCTTTGGGTCCCAAAATGAGTGTGATTCACTCTGAGGCCTGCTCCTGCCCCCATCTGCACAGTGCTCACTTATACACACATTCACAGAGTGGAACAGAGGTTAGGAGAGATTGTTGAGAAGTCCTGCTCGCATTCTCCATCATGCTCCCTTTCTTCCAAAGACTTGAGGACAAAGCTTGTTTGTTGCTGGTAGTTAGCAGCCTGAGAACCTTACCTGCATGTGAGGTATATATAAGAATGGGGGGGGGGGAGCGCCTGGGTGCTTTGTCCTTTGCCTGCCACTACCCCTGCTTGTGCTCGCTCTCCCTCCCTCTCTCTCTCTGAAAAAAAAACAATCTTTAAAAAAAAAAAAAAAAAGAGGGGGAATAGTAAGGACTACAAATAGTCTCCAGATACGTTTTACTTTGTTTTGTTTTTCTTTTAAGTTGAAAACTATACAAGTCTCTTCTAATTGTTACTGCAGGTGGGGGTTTTGGAACTCACAGGGGAACTGAATTCTCGGAGACCATCACTACAAAGGTTTACTTTCTTTATCCTGAACCAATCCTTTCTCATTTTGAGAGTTCTTAATTCTTTGAGAATTATTATCTCTTTCTAAGAGCTATTTTTTAATTGATATCTAAAGTAGGCATTCCAAAAGAAGTACTTTTTTTATAACTCCCATTAAGACTTTTGCTTGTTTGCTGATTTCATGATGTTTAGAAGTTTCAGAAATTCATTTGCAGTAGGTACTTAAATCTTCATTCTATGACTAAAATACACTTTAAATATGCTTCAGGTACACTTATTTGCCTTTCATTGTTTTCTGATCAGAAGTTTTAAACATGGAATCGTGTTGCAAATAAGTTAAAATGGTTCCTTCCATTTGATACTAATTGGGAACTTTTATTTTTTTAAGATACTATTTTTCCTTCTACTTTATTAATATTCAAAAGTCACTGAAGTCAGAATTCCGACTTCTAAGAGACTGACCTGCCTCTATTTGTAATCCATAATTTCTCAACCTTGGCCCTACTGACATTTTAGAATGTCATGGTAATTCTTCATTGTGGGGGCTATCCTGTGCATTATAGGGTGTTGGACAATATCTCTCGCCTCCAGGATGTGCCCGTAGCACCCACCCAGATCAAACGTCCCCAGGGGCAGAATTGCCCCTTGTTGAGAGCAGCTGTTCTGATCTATGTGTAACACATGCTTCCAAACACTTCAGTGGGGATATAGCATGGGTTGTATGTGCTTTTCTTTTTAACTTTATTTCTTTTTAATCTGATTCTTTCCTATTTGGTTTGTGATACTTTTTTAAAAGACCGTAGATTTGTTTTTTGTTGTTGTTGTCTGTTTCTTTTCTATTCAAGACACTTTTAAAGAAGGAGAATATTAAAACCTTCTTTGTCCACCACCAGGCCATACCCTATTATTTTGAGGAGCGTGCACAGTAATTCATACCAGATATTTTTGTTGTTGAATCTTCCAGGTTTATACAAGACACGGTGTGTACATGTTTAAATTTTTTTTAATGTATAGGAAGATAATTCTTCACCTTAAAAAGTATAAGCGTTACTTCAGAACAATCAGTTCAGAGGCTGAGAAAGGAAAAATCTACATTTAATTATTACAAAGGTTTGATAAGAGCTTTCATGAAATGCTGTTTATTATATGTCTGAGCTTAAGAACTCCTGTAATTAAGTTACAAGTTTTTAGTGAAAGAATACTGAACATTTATAGAATTTGAATAAAAAGTCTAGCCACTCTTGAAAAATATAGAAAAAACTCTATGATTCTACTTTTTAAAAATGCAATTTAGAATCTCCCCAAAGGGACAGTCTTCCATATTTTGCTGGGTGAAGTGCTTCTGCATTTCCAGACCTGAGCTGCACAGGAATGAAGACCTTAGACCTCAAGAGAAACCAGAGCCCAGCCTGCAGATGAGCCTGCAACCACTGTGAAAATGTCCCCACCCAGGCTCTGCAGATCTGTGTGAGGGTTAAGGGCAGAAGGAAAATGGAAATGAGTTAGAGCGGGAGAAAGGATTCCATTTAGGTGTTCACACGTTCTTTACCTGTCCACTTTCTCTCATAGGCCTTTAAGGAGGCTTTAACTACAGGGCACATTCCTTCTCTATCAGCAGAATCCTCCTATTCTTTAAAATATAAAAGCAGACAGATGTCAGTTGAGTGCTGTTACACTCAGTGCCTGAGGATGGACTTTTTGTTCCCTTGTATCTCAACACAGCATTCCTTTGGCTCCTGCTCTCCCATACCTCTGTAGAATTAAGAAGTAAAACATAGCATTGTTTCACCAGTGTGTGTGTGCTAACTAGGCATTCACTTTGCACACCCAGTAATACAGCCTAATGAGTCCTTCCAGAGTAAATTAAGACTTGCTCACAAAGTTCCAGCACTTTAGAACTAGGGGAAAATCTGAGAAATAAAATAACTTTAGGGACCAAAAAAGGTATAATTTATAAAGTAGATAATAAATGTAGAAACTTATCACCCTAGCAATTGGAACTAATTTAAAAGAAGGAGTCAAAGTTTAAATTTCAAGGATGACGGAGGCTCTATGGAGTATATTATGTAATACTCAACATCTTTGGTGAAATTTGCCCTCTCAAGCTTGACATGAGTTTTCTGAATCTCCTCTGAAAAGATGTTTTTCTTTGACTTATTTCTACCAGTTGTTCATTCATTCCCTCAACAAACATTTATTGCATGTCTACTATGCACTAGACATTGCAAATTATCTCACTTCTTACTTTATGTTTTTGTTTTGGTGGGGTGGCAGGGGGCTGTGGAATTGGTAGCTTGGTAGCTTCAAACAAATTCTTTTCCTTAGGTCAAAAGTTAGGTGTCTTTTAGAGTGAGCAAGTCACAGTCGCTTGCAGGGTGTCCTGCCTGGCCAAGCAGAAGTTATACATGCTTATGCTTACTAGCACCTTCATGAATATCTGTCTGGCAACCAGTTAGTTCTGAATCTTCATCTTACCATAATGAAAAGGGCAGATTTGGGGGGGAAAGAATGAGAACTGGAGAACATCCCCCACCCCCGCCACCTCTCCACCCCCCCTGCTCCCTACTCATCTCCTCAATTGCTAAGACTCTGTGTATTTGGAGGCTGGAAAGCAGGAAGTCATATTTTTTATTCTTGCCAATGAATCCTTTTCATAATTATCACCTAACATCATGGTAGCCCCTGCAAACCCAAGGGAAGAAAGGTATTAGGAGCTGGAAAGGATGGAGCCATTGAAAGACAGAAGTTTTCAGTTCATTTGTTCACAAATGTTTACTGAGGTCCTACTATGTACCAGAAAATGTGCCAGAAAATGTGCTCAGTGATCTAGAGCAACCCCATCCTTTCACTTTTGGGGCTTCCCATCTAATAGAGAAACTAGACCTTGAGTAAGAGCATAAAAAACATTTGCCTTTTCCACAGTGTTATTTGGGGCTCGGCCTTGGAGTCCGCAGAATCCTCTCTCCGGGCTCCTGACCCTATTCTGTAAACATGAGGGTAAGAGAATCTTAAGGCAGGGAGAAATACCCCTCTGCATTTTGGTGTGAATGTAACTGTGGTATTGACCTTATGCTGCTAGTTATTCTTCAAAAATATTACTCAAAGAAGGAAGAATTAAAATGAAATGTGCATATAATAAGAGAGTAAAGATTGGGATATAAACTCTGTCCCAGAGATCATTTAAATATCTAGAAGCTATTCAGCAAGGGGCAGCATGCCAGCCAAAGACAACCTTGTAGCTCAAAAGAGGAAAAGCTTTTTACTTTTTAGCAAATTCACTAATAACTTTTTCATGTGAACTATAATCATTTGCTAGTTTGAAACAAAGAGGTTTTCTCTTTATAAACTATTGATCAGAAGTGATTATTGACACTTAAGGGTAGAAAATGGAAATAAGAGTGGTGTGATTTTTAGGCATACTTGCTTGAGTCCTTCAATGATTTGGTAATTTAAATGCTGTAAATTTAAATGCTCAAGAGGACTTACATATAAAATGAATGTCACTTGAAAAACAGTTAAGTCAGTCATCAGATCATTGTTTGTCAAATTTATAATTTGAGATGTTTCTCTCTTTTCCCTCCCTTTAGCTTGTCAAAATTCCTAAAAATGATCCCCCCAATGAAGCGCACACCTTTAACTTCTATTTGTCAAATGTGGGTAAAGACAACCCTCAGGGCAGCTTTGACTGCATCCAGCAAACATTCTCCAGGTAAGTATGTTTGAAGATATGCTGAAGGGAGAATAATTTTTCTTTGAGAGTTTTTTGTTTTTACTTAAACAATAAAATATATAGTAGTCATTCCATAAATGTTTATTCAATTGAATTATAGAGCTCTTTTATTAAGAAATACTGAGTACCTACTATGTGCCAACAGTTATATTTGTCACTGTGGGATACAATCATAAAAATTTTAAGGTTCTTGCCCTCAGGAATTTTTAAGGTATAGATTTTTTATCTATAAAACGGGTTTTTTTTTTTTTAATTAAAGACAAATTTAAGAATTTTTTTTAAGTTTTTATTCACTGTATTTAAATAAGAGTGCCTTATTGTATACTCAAGGTTCACACTCCAGAGTAAAGGAGTAAAAAAAATATGTATATTTTGTATATCCCTTTCTTTCTTCCCTGTGCAAGCCTTGTTTTAAGATTTTCAGAAATTTTTATGCTGCAGCATAATGGAAACTAGAAATTAATCCCAATAGAGCAGTCACCGCTAATTTTAAAGGAAAAAAAAAAAGAGGGAGGAAGACAAGAATACACACCCACATCCCAGGGTACCATGGAACCCTTATCTCACTTAGGTCCTCTGTAAACAATAAGCTACTTGTTTGACTTGTCTTTGCTCTGGTTGTTTCTGATTAAAGAATGGGCCCCTTGAGTAGGGGGAGTTTGTTCTGCCCATGGATAAAGACAAGGCCTTAGAACCCCCAACATCCCGAGAACATTGAAATTGGCCCAAACTGTCTCAGGCTATCCATTCCTATCTCTCATCTGTGCAGTACTTGAAACTGTGTAAGCATTTGCTGTATGTGGGAGAAAGGAAAGGAAAGCTATATTGCAAGGGAGCATGGAAGGTAGAGATACCAAATAAGACACTTCACTGAGAGTTCTGAATTTCTACTCCCATTTAGGGTGACTAAATAACTTTCTGTTCTATCTTAATATGCCATTTTCCTGAGTAAATGTTAATTTTGCTCTTTAAAAGTTGCCCACTCCCAAACTTACATTTTTTAGTATAAATTGTGTATGTTGTAGATTATATAGACATTTCTGTACTATCCACTGTGATAGCTACTGGCCATATGTGGCTATTTACATTTCAATTGATAAAAATGAAATAAAATTTAAAATTTAGTTCTTCACTCACATTTACCACGTATTATGTATGGGCTCAATAGCCACATGGCTAGTGGCTATCATAATGGACAGTACAGATACAAAACATTTTCACAATTGCAGAAAGTACTATAGGACAGCACTGCAGAAGATTACAGAAGCATCAAGTATGAGGGTCTTTAGTGATTGTATAGTTCAACCCCTTCATTGCACAGATGACGTATTTATAGTTACACAGCTGGTTAGTTGGTGACAAGGCTGAATAAAATCTGGGTCCTCCTAACTCCCAGACCAGTGTTCCTTACACACCAAAGGGCACACCGATTTCAAATTGTGGTGCTATTACTTATGATGCTTGCCTTTAGAGAATTATTTTATTATAGTGAGAACACTTTGACCTCAAATTGAACTACGTCCCATTAGGAATTTTATTGAGAAACAATCCCCTCTTCAAAACCAGTGATAGCATCATAGGTAATATGATTTCTCCCTTAGTAAGGATCATAAACACCCTTGCTTGTTTGGAGAAGGATTTAAAGTCACTTACAAAATGCTACATGATGCAGCAAGAGAAATGAAACAACTATTGTGAGAAAATTGGGGCAAATACATTAGTATGATCCAGTGCGTTTTATAAAAGTATGATCCAACTATAAAAGTATGATCATAAAATGGTCTTGTATGGGTATAAATTGAAATTGCCACTATGAAAACAAAAGCCCTGAAACTTCAGTTCTCAACCTGGCAAGCAAGTTTTTTTTTTTTTTTTAATAATTTCATTCCACCTCTTCTGTTCAATTTTTATTTTTCTCATGGTTCTTGTCTCTGCTGTAGTTCAGGTTCTCCTTGAATGTCACTTTTATCATATCTAAAATGGAGGAAATCCCAAAGTTAAAATTACCTTTCAAAAATTCCTTAAATCTGTCCATTCACAAGCCTCTTGGAAATACATAGTTCAGGGCATATAGCCCCGTACAGTAATGCACAGTCTATTGTAGAACTGAGCTAGGCTAGAGAAAGATTCTAGGAATGCTTATGTGTCAAATGTCAAATGCTTATATGTCAAAGTACTTAAGTACTCTTAAGGTACTTTTTTTTTTTTTTTTTTAAAAGATTTTATTTATTTATTTGAGAGAGAGAATGAGAGACAGAGAGCATGAGAGGGAGGAGGGTCAGAGGGAGAAGCAGACTCCCTGCCGAGCAGGGAGCCCGATGTGGGACTCAATCCCAGGACTCCAGGATCATGACCTGAGCCGAAGGCAGTCGCTTAACCAACTGAGCCACCCAGGCGCCCCTCTTAAGGTACTTTTAAGGTAACTCTGAAAAGGGATGAGTGGACAATTCTAGAGAGTACCTTCTTGCCTACAGGGTTTAGCTCTATTTTGTTTAATGGAAAGATCTGTTTCTTGACTTTGAGTGGTATAAGCTGTAACTTCATTGTGACTGACAAAAGGTTCAGCTTATTCTCACTATTGAAATTACTTAATAAATAATTTCTGGGGGGAGATGCTGAAATTCAAACTTCCTCCCACCAGAACTTCAAACTGTAGTCTCTTCTTCTTCCTTGCCAGTAGTCCTTCAGTAGCCTCCTAAGTGGTCTCCTCCTGCTTTCACTTTTGTGCCCCCTACCTCCCAATCTGTTCTTTATCCAGATTGATCTTTTTACAGTACAAATAAGATATTTTCTTGCCCCTGTTTTTAGCCTTTTTCTTGGGATAAATCTAAAATCCTCCAAAGCCCTGTATGAGTACTTCTCCTGCCCTCTTCAGTCTCAGCTCTAATTGTCTTTTCCAACTTTCTTTGGTCAAACTGAAAACTTCCTCCTTGCTTCCCCTGGGCCCACACAGGTTGGTTCTCCTCCCAGAAAACGTCTATCCTCCCCGTCCACACACACACCCCCTGTAGACATCCCTGTAGATCAGCTTCGGCTTCACTTCCTCCAGGAAGCTTTTGCCTTGCCTACAATCCAGGTGAAGGACCTTCCTGGGGTTTCCCTGCCTCCCTGCCATTTGTCACACTGTGTCATAATTTCCAGTGTGCTCATCCTTGTCACCCAGTAGACAGCTTCTTGAATGAGGGGCCACATCTGTCTTAGTCCTTGTCTCAGTCTGACCCTCACATATTGCCTGGCAGTCCCTGCCTAATAAATATTTATGAGATGAATGAACTGGTTTTTTTCTTAAATAGCATTTGTACAGTTATTAGGAATTTACAGAAATTTTATCAACCCTATTTCTTAGCCTCATAACAAAGCTAGTTTGGAAATAGAGTATCAGAGCTGTAGTGACATTTTCATTACTTCTATATTCCAGTCTGTTTTAAGGCCATAGTAATTTCTTTTTAAAATACCAGCGTAGGGGCACCTGGGGGGGCTCAGTCAGTTAAGCGTCTACCTTCGACTTAGGTCATGATCCCGGGGTCCTGGAATTGAACCCTGCGTCAGGCTCCCTGTTCAGCAGGGAGTCTGCTTCTCCCTCTGCCCCTGCTCTCTCTTTCACTGAATCTCTCTCTCTCTCTCATAAATAAATAAAATCTTCAAAATAAATAAATATATAAATAAAATACCAGTGTAACTGCTACCATGATCCCCTAATATTAGCATAATACTTTGAAACAGAGCCATCTTCCAGGCCAATGTTAATTTTCATGGTTTTTTTAAATAAAAGTTTTTCAAAAAATATTTACGAAAATCTCTTTGTCCAGTATTTTCTTCAATATTTGCCACACAAATAGGTTATCTTATGTAGAGATTTAACAAAATGGTAAATACAGAGTCTACAAATATTTAGGATATTTGGGCTAATAATAAGTCCTAATGTTTGGCAATATTTTGGCCTTAAAATGAATTATCTTATTAAAAATAAAAAGCATTACAGTGGGTCTATTTCTTCTAGTCATTTCTAAAGCATGCATATTATGGTTCCTCCAAAAGTAAACTTTAAACATTTTTCATATAAGTGGTAGATAATTTTTTATAAAATGAAAGTAGAACTACAGTGCTCATTGAGATTCTGGTCTTTAATATAAGTACTAATTATTTTCAGAATTTTACAGATTTGGCCTCTGAGAGTTCATTTTACCCATTCTATTCAAAATATGAAAAAAAAAATGTGATGTGAAATGAAGGAAAGGAATTTAAATATTTTAAATTTCAACATTTCAAATTATTAATATTAGTTATTTCCAGATTGCAAGGCTGTTGTTTGGGCTGCTGATTTTAGAATTATACAATTCTCTCTTACCATTATTGTGCAAAATGAGGGACATTTCTAACAAAGCCACCGTCTTACTTGACAGCTCTGGAGCCTCCCAGCTCAATTGCCTGGGATTTATACAAGATAAAATTACAGTGTGTGCAACAAACGACTCGTATCAGATGACACGAGAAAGAATGACCCAGGCAGAGGAGGAATCCCGCAACCGAAGCACAAAAGTTATCAAACCCGGTGGACCATATGTAGGTTTGTATAGATATCGTTTTCCTTCTCACTGATTGATTGGAATAATTCAAGACCACTGTAGGTAAATACTGGTAATATTAACTTAATGTTAACACAGAATTAGTTTCCAGAACATTTTGAATAACATGGTCAAAAATCATCTGTTCTCTTTATACTGATAATAAATTGAACAGATAGAAAAGTTTTACTTCTTTCATAAATCGCAAATCCTTTAAATCCATAACATTTGTTATGTTACAGTACTGGGATCTGGTCACGTGACTTTACTATGTGAGGTTGTAGTAGTGGTACTGTTGTGTGTTCTTTGACACTGGATGATGTAATTTCAATGATGGACAGTATAGGTTTTGTTTGGCATTTTTGCAGGGTTATTTTTACAGTAAAATCTATTGGTAGAATTTATGAGTTTTCCATTAGTAGAATTTCAGAGGATCTTTGCACACAGAATTTTTATTTTAAAATATAAAATATGCTTATAACAAAGTATGAGGGTAATGCCTTTTTGGTACCTCAACTGTGATGTCATTCATGGATTCTCATCCTCTTCTATACATTAATTAAGAGGCTGCCCCACCCCCATCTTTATGGTCAGCTCACTCAAATATCCATCAGACTGAAGGGAAGTAAGACCGGACAAGCAAGATGAGTCTCTCCTTTATGAGCAGTGACCCTACCAATTTTTAAAGAGTTGATTGGCAGTGACTATTAACAGTAATAGGAACAATTATCAAGAGTAAAGATGAGCTCTTTGAGGATTTTGGTCATGATAACATAAGTCATCATAAGTAAATGATGAAAAGATAGAAATTTGGAAATGTAAATGCACACAAAAACAGTCTCATGAATAACCAAATTCTTTAATCAACATCTTTCCATGGTTTGGTATAATTTTACTTCTGTATTTTCCCATTGCTGACCCAGCTACAGTACATTCAGCTTTGAGAAGCTCCACTGGTGTCTTTAGTAAGTATTTCTTTGGAACAAAGCCAGTGCTCCTGGGGCTTGGTGCTTAGCTTAGATACATTTAGTTTGGTTTAACAACAATTCATGGCTTCTCCAGGTATCTGTACCCATGGGGCCTAGTCCCAGCCCAGTAAGTTACCAGCAGTGAGATTTTTCACCCTCCCTTTCCTGCTGAGTGAGGTAGCAACTTCCAACCTCCTTTCTTTCTATTTTCACAAGTAACTTCACTTTCTCTATAGTAGGCTAAATCTCAAATTGTTTTTAAAATGCACAAGATCTGCCGCACTTAAATTTTAAGTACAAACAGCGAATTTGCTGTCCCCATTGCTTTGAAAGTATTTTTTACTCTGTCCAGTACCATCGTTTTATAAACAGTGAGGCAAGTTGGTGTGTTTGACAAAGGACTAGAAGACTAAAACCACCAAAATGATTTTTTTTTTTTTTGGCCTCTCAGTAGAACTAGCTGAAAAACTTTACCTTGATTTATTCCAAAGTTTGCAAATCAACAGTGATCACTGTACCTTTCCATTGAATGATCCTTGGGTGTCCCCTCCGTTCATGTGTTTGTTTTGATAGGGTCAGGTACAGTTTATCTGCACAGCATGTTACACGGCAGACTTTTCAACACCCAGAGTCACGTAACTCACACTGTTCCTAACGGTACAGGAATTTTCGAACTTGCAGGGTTTCTTATAGGCACTGTAGATAACTCATGTAAAATTTGAGGTCATCTAAAGTTTAAATTGAGCCAGATTACATCCGTGCCATTCTCAGACAGGCTGGCCTCCCTCTGCACACATACGTTTGCCCCCACAGAGCTCTGCAGTGACCCTGCCAGCCTGCGTGCCCCACTCTGCTGGGTCCTCTGTGCCCTGGCCGCTCCCCGGCACAGTACAGTGTTCTCTGGTCTTCAGTCTTGTCGTTAACCTCTTCAGCCTTTTATTCTCTTGGTCGCATAACCCCAGCTCCTTTTAACTTTTCTTAAAATGGCCTGTATCCCAACCCTTTAATTATTTTTATTGCTCTCTTTTTGACTGCATCCATTTCTTCAGCTCAGAATTCAAAACTTAAGTTTTTGATTTTTTTACTGTGCTTTGTTATGGTATGTTTTGACCTTTCTCTTTTAATCTTATCCACTGCTAGTCCTTTACCATATTTCTTTCCTTATAGGTGGCTCAGTTTGTATCTTCCTGCCTTTTTTTAGTAACTCAAAACTATCTGACTCATTCATTTCTTTCAAATGCTAGTCATTCACCCCTCAGTACTAATATTACCCGACACTTATGGCATGCTTGCTGTGCACAAGATGCTGGTTAGCACTTTATACATAGTTACTCATCTAGATCTCAAAACCACCCCATAAGGGGGGTTATGATTACCTCTCCATTTTCCATATCACATAGTTGGTATCAACAAATAGCAAATGATATGGATTTGGCCCCATAACAAGTTGTGTTATTTTCTTAAGACAATAGGAGATACCTCTTTAGTTCATAATTGAATATATCATATAAATTGATACCAGAAGCACACTTTCGCCACCTTCAAAGTACCTGCATAGCAAGGCTTCTCTCAACAGCATCAGCTTGGGTGGAGGACAAATGGGAATAATGCTGGTCTCGCTGAGGGGTTGTGGTGGCATAATGCCAGGCGAGGCCTCTGGCAGCTGAATTAGGGCACAAACCCTGTTTAAGGGGATGAAGACTATATTCCTAAGGGTCACCTGGCCTAGTCATTCAGGAATATGAGCTTTTGAGACCCTCTTGTAGACTGAAAACAAAAACAAAATCTATTTTGCCTGGAGAGGAACAGGAGAGTCTTTAACCTAGGAAACATCGTTATTATTTCTTCAGAATATTTCTGCTTCTAGTCGTGAAATTTGTATCAGTGGTGAGCACTGTTGTGTTATAATCCTTTCATTTTGTTTGAAAAAAAAAACAAAAAACTCAAGAATCACTAATTACCACTGCTTCCATTTTACCAATATGTCTGCTCCCTGATTTCTACCTAAATTCTGGAATTTTATTGAATTGTACATTTTTAATACATGCTAATATTTATTTAGATGGATAAAATAACCCAACCTGTGTAATTTTTAGAATTCTTTTTCCAATTTTCCCAACTTCTGCCCCATCTTATTTATAATGAGCTGATACATTTTGAATGACCTTGGACAAATCATTTAATATCTGTGGACCTTAATTTTCTCAATTATTAGATAAGGGATATTTGAACTGGGTAGCATCAAAGGTCCTTTGCAGTTCTAACATTCTGTGGCGTGTGTGTGTGTGTGTGTGTATTTGGATAATAAACCTTTTGCAAAAAAAAAAAGAGCAAAAATGCCAAATGGTGGAGATGGTTTCCATTGCAGTGGATTATGTATTTAACCATGACAGTCACCCCATCATCAAGGTCCTGCCAGTGTTTTTTAAAGCATTGGGTTGGTGTTGCAGGGCTTCTGGCCAGGTTCCACAGAATAGAAAAACCACCGCAGAAGACGTCTACAGCCCCTGCTGTCTTTCTGATGTACTGTTTTAACACCTGCCTTTCAGATTGTTTACTCAGAGCCACTAGACAGAGGGATAAATACTTTTACCATCTCATATTAAATGGAGACGCTAGAAGTGGACTCCTTGTTATGAAACAGCAGTTCAGATACAGTCCCAGATTACCCAACTCTGTCAGACCCACTGCTGCTGTTTATATAAGGAGCCCAGGGAATTGATTAGCAGTTGGGTCTGGGAAGAGAATTAGGTTCTCCCACAGGCTTTATTAAAAGGGCTTTTCTGAGGCAAATGTGAAAAAATAAAAATAAAGCCTTTCTTCTGCCCACTTTGAACCTCACATTTTCTTGCATTACTTTTTTTTCTTTCTTTCTTTTTTTCTTTAGTATCTCAGTTCCATAACTACTTAGAGCACTGATGTTTTCTTCATCTGTAGCCGGTCTTACCTTAAATCAGAGGACTCCTTCCTAGATGAATAGGCACAGACTGATGGGGAGGCAACAAGCAAGTGATCTTGGCATAAAACTCAGTGGCCCAGTGTGTTTGGATTGCTCTATCAGCATTTAAAAGAAGTGGGTTACCCCACAACTGGCTGTTTAAAGGAAAAATGAGAGTGGAGCATCTGGGTGGCTCAGTCAGTAGGCCATGCAACTCTTGGTCTTGGGGTCCTGAGTGTAAGTCTCAAGTTGGGTAGAGCTTACATTAAAAAAAATAAAATAAAATAAGTAAAAAAAAATAAGTAAAGGAAAATGAGATAAAGGTGAAGTGAGTGTACTGGGGGTAGGAGATTCATGCACCAGTAACAGCCTAGCATTAGGCCCCAGCTGAGACCTCACTACTGTCATATCCCTGGCCAGATTCTAATTTCTTGTCAAACATCGTACTTACACGCCTTTTAGGGGCAAAATGAGCCTCCCTTATTTATCCACCCTATGCTTACTTCAGGGAGGGGTGGGGGTAAACTCAGGAGACCTTGGGGCTCTCCTGAGACTGAGGATCAGAGGTGGGTCAGATATACAGAGGAGGTAGGGCAGCCTGGAACACACTGGTACTGCTGTCACTTTTTATTTTTATTTGCCTTCCTTGCTGGCTTGAATTCATTCTAAATCATCAATCATGGTATGTGTGAGCTTAGCTAGCTAAAAAACATTACACTGTCCACTCCCCTCCCTAGGGAAGAGTGGTAGGGAGGGCTCCATAGTCAGCTTTTTTGGGGAAATGTAAGCTAAACAGGTTTCAAGGGGGAGGAGAGTGTGGAATTTATAGCATTTCCTAAACTTTTGTGACCCTGGCTTTATTTTTTTTTCCGCACAAATTCCTATTAAGATTTCAAGGAACAGTACTGTTTGTTAATACTGTTACAACTGAGAAGTGGTAGATTGGAAGGTTTGCATTTGCCACATTAGAAATTCCAGTGTTTCCTCAGATGCTGGCATCCTGGCAATATGGGAAAATACAGACCACATTGATGCTGGCTCCTCTGCTGTCTGCTTGTTCTCTTGCTGTCACTCACTTTGACACTTCGCTAGTCATCAAATGCTGATTTAAAGTCTCCTAGTGAACAAAGCAGCCACAGCCCTGCCCGTATGGAGCTTACAACCTAACACGAAGCTGGCAGACAGGAGGCATTTGTTCATAAAACCTTTCCTACAAAGAAGTTCATGTAGGAAAACTTGGGTACTAATAACAGAACCTTCCAAATGCTAAGTGAGCACTTTATACCATTTGAGCTTATCCCATTGAAAGCCTCAGTTCTCTCATCCATGACATGTGACCATGCCTGTTTCGTCATGCTGCTATGAGACTTAATATGTGTAAAGGTCTTAGCACAGTGTCCCCACCACCACCACTTAATTGATTCATGGTAAATATTAGTTCCCTGCCCATCTGACACTGATCTAGCTATCTCTAAGAAAAATACAGAAACCAGATCTAAGTCTATCTCCAAAACTCTAATCGCACCCTAATAGCTTTTCTTACTACTAGGCAGTGTTCCTTTAATGTTGAGTTCCTTTGTTGTGCAATATTTTGATCTGATATTTATAATTCGTTATGTCCAGACAGTAATATAAGAGCCAGTGAGATATTTGTCCTTTCTCCTTTATTCTAGGCAGGACTGTGTCAGACAAACAGCCCCTCTGGCTAGGCCTCAGGACCCCAGCATGGACAGAATTACTATTAAAGCTCCTGCCCAGTTAAGCTGTTTTCACACCAGACCAGACCAGATCAGACCATAGCACTTAAGAGACTACTTTTACTTATCCATTGTTTCTAGTTGCTAGTCTTGTTCCTAAGGCACTTGCCCCACATTGTATGTCATTACCAGTTCTCCGCACTCTTTAACCAGAGGACACAGAGTTGGAGGTTTAGAGTATTCTAAAGGTGCTAGAAGATTCCACTTCAGAAATGATAAAATGAGGGTCTTCTACAGTTTCATTCTAATTTTTTCTTCAGGGAAGAAAGTTTACCAGGTTTTGTCAGGGATCAGCTATGTCCTGATGGCTCTGGACATCCACGTGGTATCCAGATTACTTCAGCCCACAGATACTTTCTAGAAGTAGCCACTTGCCAATTACCAATGTTAAGTTTAAGGGCAAAGTCAGTTAATTACCAAATGGCACTTGCCTGGCAGGAATGATGTGAGGGCCTCCTTTTTACCATTTTCCATTCCTCTAATTCACCGGTGTAGCCTCAGCCCTGCAGTGCAGATGTCTGCTTGTCTGGCTCTCTGAGAGTGTTTTTTGGTTGGTTAGTTTTGGTTTTGGTTTTGACTCCTAAAATGTGTTACGACCTGTTGAAAAGGAATATGTCTAGTGGATGTCCTGCTGAATGTTGACCCCACATTATGCCTGACTCCCCTCTTTGAGGTTTTGAATCTGTGATATTAAAATAATTCCCCAGCTCAGCCAAAAGTATGGTCTTAGATACTCCAAGTATTTCTCATGTTTCACATGTGCTACATTCTGTCTGCCAAAGAAATGACATATAATATGTAGATTTAAGTTCTGTAAATGGCACAGGTAAACATGGAAATTACTTTATTTCCACTTGACATGAACTACCTACGAACTTAAAATTTCTAGTCTGTTGGGGCACCTGGGTGGCTCAGTCGTTAAGCGTCTGCCTTCAGCTCAGGTCATGATCCCGGGGTCCTGGGATGGAGCCCCTCATCGGGATCCTTGCTCAGCAGGAAGCCTGCTTCTCCCTCTCCCACTCCCCCTGCTTGTGTTCCCTCTCTCGCTGTGTCTGTCAAATAAATAAATAAAATCTTTAAAAAAAAAAATTTTTTTTCCAGTCTGTTGCTACATATACCATGTCACTAATGTACCATATGTAGCTAAGTGACCAGAATAATTCTGTATATGTATTTAGTCCAATAAATGTTTCTATCAAAACAATTTCAAATCCATAATTTTAGGCCATTTATTAGAAATGCTTTCTGTCTGTATATCTCTTTAAAGTAAAAACTGAAATAAAGTGGCCTTAATTCCCTCTAGAAATAAAGAAGTACCTATATCAGAGTTGAGGAAACTGTGATGCTCATTATGTTTTTACCTGCAAATGTGTAACAATGTCATTTCCACTGGACTTTAGGGAAAAGAGTGCAAATTCGGAAAGCACCTCAAGCTGTTTCAGATGCAGTACCTGAGAGGAAACGGTCAACCCCCATGAATCCTGCAAATACGATTCGGAAGACACATGGCAGCAGCAGTGTTTCTCAGCGGCCGTACAGGGACAGAGTGATTCACCTACTGGCACTGAAGGCCTATAAGAAACCTGAGCTGCTGGCTCGACTGCAGAAAGATGGTGTCAATCAAAAAGACAAGAACTCCCTCGGAGCAATTCTACAACAGGTGAGACATGTGGAGAGAGCTCCTTCCTTGTACTTTCTTGTTGAGAAGCTCATTTAAGAAGGCTTCGTGTTGTTGCTATTTGAGGTAGAGAAATTTCAGGATCATCTTCATCGATGGTATATGAATTATAACTCTTGAATATTAAGTCATCTTGTTTTAAACATTTAATTAAAAAATTGAACGATAGGCATTTATAGTAGGTTTTATAAGTTAGAGGCTACTGAATTGTTAATTTAAAAAAGTAAATTTCAAGTCATTATCTTCATTTGGATTAAACAAATTTTGCTCTGAAATTCCATAAAAAAAGTAAGTTTTTGATGTCTCTTTTTTGGTCTTGAATCACCTAAACCATTGCTGTTGTATTTATTCATTTATATAGGTGAAGTTGTACAATTTATTTTTATCAGTCTTTGGTTGGTATAAGCTAGAATATTTTTATCTATGAGTTTCAATTGTGTCTTGCCATGCATGCTCTTTACTCTGCCTTTTTCTACCACTGAGTATGCTGAGATCATTCACTTATCTTCATTAAGGGATTTGAATGTGTATTAGCTTTGATCAATTACCTTGTAATTACAAGCTTAAGTATAAATGTTGGAGCTGGAGTTATAAATCAGGAGATAGCAGTGTATAGATTAGCTAGTGAAAGCTTTAGAACTGGGACACCTGGCTGGCTCAATTGAAGGAACATACGACTCTTGATCTCAGGAGCATGAGTTCGAGCCCCATGTTGGGTGCAGAGATTACTTAAAGAAAAAAGAAAAAGAAAGAAAGCAAGCCGTAGGGCTGAATGAAATAGTCTTAGGAGAAGATGATGACAATGAAGAAAATAGGGCAGAGGATAGGTCCTAAGCACTCTAGCATATAGAAGAGTGCACAAAAAAGACAAGAAAAAAAGAGGGAGGAGGAGAAAAACAGGAGAAGGTCCCATTATGAAGCCTAGAGAAGAGATGGGGTATTAAGTCTACATAGTCCCGAGGATAATAGGAAAGCTAAGCATTGTTGGTATTTTTTCCACTTTGAGAAATCGGGTTGTGTCTCATCCTAATGTATTTGCAAATTTGAATCTTAAGGCTACCATTTTTTTTTTTTTTAAGATTTTATTTATTTATTTGACAGAGAGAGAGCACAAGTAGGCAGAGTGGTAGACAGAGGGAGAAGGAGAAGCAGACTCCCTGCTGAGCAGGGAGCCCGATGCGGGGCTCGATCCCAGGACTCTGGGTTCGTGACCTGAGCCGAAGGCAGACGCTTAACGACTGAGCCACCCAGGCGCCCCAAGGCTACCATTTTCTACTTTATAACAACATTAACGTTAATGTTAAGCTGTAAGAAAAGCATAAACTATCATAATACATTTGATAGTACTTTAAAAGGACACAGAAAGAAGTGAAGCTATTGAAAAAGACCATTCCAGTAGGAAATGACAGGAGGAATACCTTTCTGCCAGCCTTAAAAATGACTCTTGGTTTGGCACTTGAATCCATACATTTGTATTATTAATGGAATCTAGGCCTGGACACTCTAGGAATTGCCATTATACGATAAGAAAAGATTACACTTAAGAATAAACTGGCTGACTAGTAACAGTAATTTGGGGGTTATTTTGCTGTATGTTTCCTTTTATTGGTTTTCGGGAATTTCAAGGACTTTGAATAAGTGGTTCTTCAGGAGAACTGGCAGCCACAAGAAGCAGGCTTAGCAAGCCAAGAAAATGACAGACAAGGGCATCAGAATTGATACTATTTATGGAGATAATTTCTGCTGATTGCTCAAGGGAAAGTTTATAACCTAGCATTTGGGCAGTGTTTGGTTTCTACTTAATACAAATGATCAAGGATTTTTACTGTGGTTCAAAACTAATGGCGTTAATGACCAGAAGTAAATAATGAAGCTGTTAAACCTCACTCCTTAGACTAGAAAAACTTGATTTAAAAAAGTAAAAAAAAAAAATAAACTTCCCTCCACTTTTTGCCTAATGTAGGCTGTTTGAATAGAAATATGACATACAGTGAATGTTCAGGGAAAAAATATTTAGCTACTTATATAAAGTTTTTATTTCCCAAATAAAGTCGAACAGCACTTATTGAGATCTGGCATATGCAAAACTAGCAGTGCCTTTGGGGCCAATTGGTACAGTTACTTTCAGTGTAAATGCAAAATGTTGCCTGTTCCGGGTTAGGAAGTAGCAAAAAGATCTAATGCTCTGTTTTCACACCATGTACCAGGTAGCCAATCTGAATCCAAAGGACCTCTCATATACCCTAAAGGATTATGTTTTTAAAGAACTTCAGAGAGACTGGCCTGGATACAATGAAGTAGACAGACGGTCATTAGAGTCTGTGCTCTCAAGGTAAATTTTTTTTTCCTTTAAAAAAAAAAATTTTTAGTCATTGTTAGTTTAGTGTTGAGAAGGAAGAAACAAGGGTAAGCTTTTTATCACGAACATTTGACAATTCTTTCCATAACTGGAATGTGTGTATCCTTTCCAGAAAACTAAATCCATCTCAGAACGCTGCCAGCACCAGCCGTTCAGAATCTCCCGTATGTTCTAATAGAGATGCTGCATCTTCTCCTCAGGTATTCATAAAATTATATAATCATAGCCCTGAAGTGAACCTCAGGGGCCACCTAGTTCAGGTGGTCTACTTATGCATGAGAGAAATGAGGCCCAGAAGCTGCACAGCTTGCCTGCCCAAAGTCACATAGCTAGTTAGTTCAGGGCAGAGCTCCCAGCTCACAGCCCAGACCTCTTTTTCTCTACACAGCTTTGCTTGTCAAAGTGCTTAATATCTACTTTGTTTGTCCATATTTAAAGTTTACATTGTATTATAAGATTATCTACTTTTCCATTAGATCACTAACTAGAAGACTTACCTAGGCCCATATCCAGTCTCAAATTATACAGAAAATTGAAGATATTTAATATTATCTGAACCATGTTCAAAAAACTTTTCTTAGGGAAAAATGTTTCTAAAATAAGCAAATAAAAAATTCTGTCAATTTCAGACATATCTCCTTAATGTACTTTTTTCATTTAGATCCCAATCAGAATTCTCCATTTAAACCTCACTCCTTCCAGCTTAAAGTTTCCCCCAAGAGAGTCCTTGGTTCCGTGGTTTGGAGGCTGACAGTGGGACAGACCTATCTACCCCAGTGCTACTGACAAAGTGCTCCGCTCTCTGGACCCTCCTCCCAAGGATTAGGGAGATGGGACAGATGTGTGGAGAACAGTAAGCATGCTATGGGCACAAGGCTATTCATATATCAAAAAATGTTAGAAACCTATTGTGAGGAACAGAGGAAGACAAAATAAAAGCAGTTCTGTCCTTGTATGCATTGTCTATAGAATCCTCACTTTTAATGCCAACTTCCATGAAGTTATTTATACTCTGATCTAATTATATAATGGCTGCCAAATCAATGATGCTAAATTGAAAACAGAATAAATTAATGGGATGATTAACTGTTATTTTCTTCCAAGCTGAAGTTTAGGCCACATCATTACATTGGATATATGCTTTGTACTTTTCAACTACCTGAATTTTCTTTTTAATTTAAATATTGTTGCTGGATTGGGCTAGTATTAGCATAATTTTTAAATTTTTTGAAACATTAATTCCATATCATTTTTGTGGACTTGTCATTAAGACTTACTTTCCAATCCATTGAAGAGATATATTTACAGGGAAGAAATTGAATAGCATTTCAGCACTGATGGAGATACCTAGAGAAATTACTTTGAAGGTGCTGGCTGTTCCCATTTTAAGACAGGTGAAATAATAAATGACAGCCAAAATATTCATAACTGGAACATCTTAGCACATTAGAGGAGATTAAGTAAGTGTAGGCTTTTATTGCCCTTTACCTACCCTTCTTAGTTCTGACAGCGTGAAATGGTACAAACTGCTTTCTCCTCTCTCTTAATATAACTAGGTCAGCTGTGGCCCACAGAGGAAGGAGGTTACCTCTATTTAATACTCTCCGAAGTGGTATAGCCCACATAAGTTGGCTCTTGAAGAACTTAGGGTGCGGCTATATGATCAGAAAGTATAAGTACTCCAAAAAACATATTTGCCAGATTCTCCTTTTTTATGTTAGGCATGAGAATTTATTTCCCTTTTGTTTTTGTGGATTGTTTGTTCCTGCTTAAGCTTGCAGAATGGTTAACATAATGCCGGTGATAAACTTAAGAATGAGTAAAATTATTCAGTTGTTCATATGGTAACCAGTGATGCATGTGTTGAGTTTTCATACAAACTGGCTCATTTTTTTTTCTCCTTCTTCCCCCCGCCCCCCCAGAAACGGCTTTTAGATTCAGATTTCATTGATCCCTTAATGAATAAAAAAGCTCGAATATCTCACCTGACAAACCGAGTGCCGCCAACATTAAATGGCCATTTGAATCCCCCCAGTGAGAAATCTGCCGCTGGCCTCCTGCCACCCCCTGCAGCCGCTGCCATCCCTACCCCTCCACCGCTTCCTCCAACCCACCTGCCCGTCTCCAATCCTCCTCAGACTGTAAACTCTAACTCCAATTCCCCCAGCACTCCAGAAGGCCGGGGGACTCAAGACCTACCTGTTGACAGTTTTAGTCAAAACAGTAGTATCTATGAGGACCAGCAAGATAAATATACCTCTAGGACTTCTCTGGAAACCTTACCCCCTGGTTCAGTTCTACTAAAGTGTCCAAAGCCTATGGAAGAAAACCATTCAGTGTCTCACAAAAAGTCCAAAAAGAAGTCTAAAAAACACAAGGAGAAGGACCAAATTAAAAAGCACGACATTGAGATGACAGAAGAAAAGGAAGAGGACCTTAAAAGAGAAGAGGAAATTGCCAAGCTGAGCAACTCCAGTCCAGATTCCAATGAAGGTATATTTTACATTTGTAAAACCAACGACATGTGTTCAGTGAATGAGCAGAGCAAACTCATCATGAGTGTGAGATTATGCTGTTTGTAATTAGTAGTGCTTTTTTTATCCATTGACCTTCTGTTATTAATCTTAGTGTTGTGGTATTGAGCAGATTTTTTTCTTGTATTTAACAGCAGTCATTTTCAGTCTCTTTTTAGCCAACTATTAAACATAGTTTCTATATTTGAGAATAAGATGGTAACATTTGAAAATGACTTTATTATCCTCTAGAGACCCCCTTCTAGAAGGTAGACTGTGTTGCTCTTTCCCTTAACTGCCAGGGTACTCCGCAACCTCAACGTGACCTATTATATGCCAGTCTTGAACTAATTTAACCAGACACACAATTAGCGATAAAAATAATTCTTTTCCTTATTTGCCAAAGAAACAGGGTCACCCCTGCCTTAATTAATATTAACACAGGAGAAATGTCAAATTCTTTATAAAACAGGCAAGGTAAGATTGCATATGCAGATCCATCACATCATCGTTATTCAGAGTGAAAGCAGTTTGTCTTATGTAAGGCTATTGGCAATTTGCTTGATAGAGCTTAAGAAGTTCTTTTTCAGTTTTAAGAACCCTGTTTTAGTAAACTAGTATTAATTGTTATTAGTAAAATTTAACCATTTCAAGCTTTTGGAAACTTTAAACGCCAGATATGTAGAGATGCAAAGAAGCTTATAAAGCTAATCAGTAGAAAAGACCACTTACCTGAGGTATAATGATCTTTAACACCTAGGGACAAAATTCTATTTTTCTTATTTTAAAAACGTTGTCCTCTAAAACTTAATGTCCCCCATGCCAGCACATCGAAGATTCAAGCCCATCATTTAGCATTGCTGCCAGTTTTAAACCCAGCTTACCTAAAGCAAAATTCTCTAGGAATTAGGCTGGGTTTAAAACTGGAGGAGCAGACCTAGTCTTTGAATCCTCCACTGAGAATGTAGTACCTCTCAAAGACAGTTGAGATTATCCCAAAATACTGAGGATAGATCCATACCCACAGCCCCTGAATCTATTGGAATTTATCTGGTGTTTGTAGCAAAGAAGCAGCCAGGTGAGATGCACTTAATGCCTTTTTCTTTAAGACACAGGCTGTTGTGAAAAAAAGACTCAGGCTTGAGTCAAACACACACACAAACACGCACACACGCATGCACGTGCACCCGACCATGAACAATAAGCCCACAGAGTCTGCATAATCTGTTTACTATACTTGGTCTTTTAAAATATTAAATCAAGAAATTACAGAATTTTCACTTTATTTTATATTGAACATGTATGTTTTGCCACAGGCAGGATTAGGATTTGAGTTATTTAATTCTACTCTGAATGCTAAAAAATTACCCTATAAAAAGTCTAAACATACCCATAGGAAAAGGTGGTGCATTCACACAAATAGAATACTGACTGAGGGATTTTACATACTTTCACAGCATAGCCCTGAATGACTGGCAGTCTATTTATTTATTTATTTATTTTGTCCTTTTAAAAACAAATCTGAAGTATTATGAGATGTAGAGATGGGAGGGGTGTAAATCGTGATTCAGTAATGACTTTTTTTAAATTACTTTAAACTGACACGGGAAAACTTCTTGGCTGCTTCCACCGTCTGCATACAAAAAGGGTGGCAATAAAATACAGTGGCCAGAGCAGTCTGCTACCTAACTTCATTGTCTCATCTGCCTTGTTTGAATCCTATGAAAAGTAGATGTTGATGTAAAATTTGTATCTTCCATTGTCTGGCTGCATCTGCCACCACAGTCTTTGAATTGCTAGGCAGATGCCACAACTGTTATGGAAAGAATAGAAGACTGACCTTGGGTTAAGATGAAATTCCTTTATTATGCAGACACTGCAGCAGCCAGGGCACTCTCAATGCCTGCCCTCACTTCTGCTGGCCCTGGTCATGGGGCCTCCATTGTTCGGGTTCAGTTGTATGCCTTGCTCACTGTTGCTTATTGAGCTGGAAGAACAGATTTGGAGGAAGAGTGTTCCAGATGTTTCTGATCTATTTTAGAATTATAGGCATTTTATAACCATACTGTTTGGTGAAAGCCTGAATCTTTTTCTTCGTTGTAGGAGTTAAAGAGGGTTGCACTGCCTCCACGGAGCCTTCTTCAACAATTGAACTCCCAGATTATTTGATGTAAGTTCTGACGTCTGCCAATGGGAGAGAACTGTTTAATTTTAGAAAGTTTGCAATTTCTTTTCCCATAATTCACAAATCAGAAAAGAAGTTCCAGAAATAGAGTCCTGGAGCCACCCCTGCATTTGAAAGGCTGCCATTAAGCCTGCTTGTCCCAGATCCACCCCTGTCTGCCTGAGCAGGTTGTGCCTCCCCCTGCTCTGAGCTCTGCTCCATGGGCCTTTAAGTATAGAGAAGGCTGTCCTTTGTTCCGGTGCCAGGCCAGGCATTTGATTATGGAAGATTTCAGGGATCTGACTCTTCAAAGCTGACAGTCAATCAATGCACATTCACTTGTTCCCCTTGAAGAGAGAGTTTATTACTGATAAAGAGCTTAAACCTCCGCAGTTAATACAAAGTACAGATAGACTGATTTTCATTTAAATAAATCTCTGCCATGGAATTAATTTTAAGAGGAGAGAATAGTAAAATTTGATCATTTCACTTTAGTACCAGTTACAATGTTTTTCTTGTTATGGCAACAAGTTGCTAAATGCTGAGCTGGAGACATTTTTGTAACTGGTTATCACAGAAATTATAACTTGTACACATAATTCTAGCTTTTTTATAGACTCAGAGGCTTCTGTAAGAAGAAATAATTAAGTTGCAAGAGCCTGGAAAAATGAAGAGTAGAAGAGCAAACAGATTTGACTGCAGGATAGCTTTGAAAATGAACAAATGGGCAAAATAATTTGAATGTAGATTGGAAAATGAACTCTGAGCTGTATAAACATTTTTTCTCTCTTAGTAGCATCTCATGATGGACAAAGTTAAACTATGCTGTTTGGCACTCCATGTACAACGAAATGTTCATTTCTAAAGTAGAGAACATTTTATACTTAAAATATGTTAACCTTTGCTTAACAGTAGTGTGAAAGCTATATTTAATGGGGAACGATACAGCATGAAACCATAATGCTGGTTATCATCTCTTAACTAGAAAGAACCCAAGAAACCATGCTGAGTCCTCTCTCATATGAAGTGGTATGGTTTTAGACTTCTGAGGGAGCTTTGAAAAGCAACCACCACTGAATTGGCCCAGGAAGGCTTGGGTTGGGGGACAGCTCCTGGCTTCACTGATGAGAGAGTTCACCTCTCCTTTTGCAAACCCACTTCTCCTTAAAAGTCTTGTGAAAGTTCCCCCCCTCAAATGACAACTGCAGTACTGGGCTCTCATTCTCTTGTGATTTTGGATCTTTGGATTTTGAATTCCCCGTTTTTTTGTAATAGTGATACAGACTGGTTATATGTGACAAAATCATGTGGGGAGACTATAAAATAATTCTAACCCTTTCCCCATGGATTTAGGATGTTGCTGTGTTTTGTCAGCTTAACCAATTCGTTCTATATTTTAAAACTTGTTTTTAACTCCCTAATCTGAGGATGGTTGCTGCATTTGCTTCATGTTTCTGGCTCTTAAAAATCATGAAAGTATATAACCTCTGTGATTATTTGCTTAATTTATTTTATCCCAAAACTATCTGATATTAATACAGCAAATTTTCTTAAAATGGTGAGAAAGCTGGACTTTTCAAGAACACCAAAATTACAGAACTTAAAAGACTTTGGTTGTTTCATAAGAAAACCAAAAAGACATACAATAAAACCTTAATGATCAGCCTCTGAATAAGTCATACTTAAACCACAATATTCCTAATTTTTATACAATAAGAATACTTTTTCTTGTGGTTGTGAAATAGCCAAGCCCCTGAAAATTTTATTCCATCCCTGCATTAGGAACCAACTAGAGAACCATAACAGTTTTGTTTTGTTTTTTTAAATAGTGAAATGCTTTTCGTTAAAATGCCAGTATAACCAAATAATCTTCTATAATAGCAACACAACTGTTGGCCAGTTTGGTATTTTTCCTAAGGAAATTATTAAATAAAATACTGAGGGTGTAGCCTTGGTTGTGATTTTGAGAAAGCAGGGTATTTTATATAACAAATTAAGCCTGAGTTTCATGAGCAGTTTAGCCATTTTGGTTACATACACTTATCCCCAGGAACCTCTTTTCCCCACCCTGGGCTTCCTCTGGTGTGCAGTCAGGACAGCCCTGTCTAGGAGAGGACTGCTTCTCTGCTTGGCTGGCCCCGTTCCTTTTACAGCAAAGATACCAGCAGGGCGCTTTAAATCAGCATACTACTGCTGTCTCAATTACACTTAGAAAAATAAACCTCCACAGTGTCTAACTCAGCATGAATAAAAATATTAATGAGGACATTAAGGTTGCACAGTTGCATCACTTTTCTCACATTTCCAACTGGACACTTTGCTCTCTCATTTTGAATAAAACTGGCAAGATTATCTGAAACCATTTTTGAAGAGGACTGAACTCCAAGGTTTTCCCACAGTCAAGAATATATGCACGTGCCTGGGGCATGCTGAAGGACCTGCTACCTGCCTGAAATTGCTTTGAAATCTCAATTTTTATCTCCAAAAGTAAGGGAATTTTGCATTCCACGACAGGAACACAGAGTACAGAGACCCAGGACAGACCCTGGTGTGATCCCACTTCCCGGAGCCACAAACAAATAATACTTTGTTTTTAATATTAGAATGCTGTTGGGGCGCCTGGGTGGCTCAGTTGGTTAAGCAACTGCCTTCGGCTCAGGTCATGATCCTGGAGTCCCAGGATCGAGTCCCGCATCGGGCTCCCTGCTCGGCAGGGAGTCTGCTTCTCCCTCTGATCCTCCCCCTCTCATGCTCTCTGTCTCCCATTCTCTCTCTCAGATAAATAAATAAAAATCTTTAAAAAAAAAAAAAAAAAAAAAAGAATATTAGAATGCTGTTTTAATTTGCTTACCACTGACTAAACTGACACTCTGGGAAAATGGCCTTCCCTCACCAGTTTCCTAAAGTTATTCACAACCCCAAGTAAAACAGATTTATGGCATTTTTATTAAAAAAGTAAATTAGAATAATAGTATACGCTGATGTTCAGTTACACAGACTATGATATTTTAGTGTTGAAAAGAACTAGAGAAATATGCCTCCCCCCTCACCCCCTCTTTTTTTTTCTGGTCTCTCATTTCAAAAGAAAACAATTACTCTTTTGTATTTTATACATTTGCCTAGTCAAACGTGGGAGGAAAGAGGTAGAGAGAATAAGCCAGAGGCACCTTGCTGGCAGCAGGTATAAACGGCCAAAAGACAGACCTCCTCTCATAAAGCAGCAGATCTAGGGGGAGCTTTGACTTCAGCATTCAGTGACTATGTAACACTCTCCTGGTTTCATGTTACCCACCGAGGCCTTCTGTTTCCATGTGACTCGTAACAGATGGGTTGGCCTCTGCCACTAGTGTGGTAGTGAATTACTTTGGATAGAGAAAGGTTTGGGAAGCTAAATGTGTGAAAGTGTTGTTTTCTAGTCACACTTCAGTCCCATCGCCACCATGTTTTTTTCACATTTACTTTCCTTCACTGAAGGTCTGAAGCTCTCCTGTGGGATAATTTCACCTGGAAGTCGTCCGAAGGAATGACATGGGAGCAAACAGTGGCAGGGGCAGCATTCAGTCTAAGGATACATGCTTGGATACGGTTTCTAGGTTTTTGGTTTAAATGTCAGGCTTATGCATCATGTTGATTCTATAGTCTCTCTCAATTTATCTTATTTCTTTTTTCTTATTAGAAAATATATTGCTATCGTCTCCTATGAGCAACGCCAAAATTACAAGGATGACTTCAATGCTGAGTATGATGAGTACAGGGCCTTGCATGCCAGGATGGAGACTGTAGCTAGAAGATTTATCAAACTAGATGCACAACGAAAACGGCTTTCTCCAGGCTCAAAAGAGTATCAGGTAAACATGTTTGCTCCTAGATAGGCTGACTTCCATATTTTACCCTCTTTGTTCTCTGCCTGGCCCATCCCCAGGCACCCTACTGGCCTTCAGAGCAGGTCTTCTGGCAAACCAGCCTCTCTGCAGCTTTTGGTCTTCATTTAAAATTAGCTAGGAGGGGCGCCTGGGTGGCTCAGTCGTTAAGCATCTGCCTTCGGCTCAGGTCATGATCCCGGGGTCCTGGGATCGAGCCCCGCATCGGGCTCTCTGCTCAGCAGGAAGCCTGCTTCTCCCTCTCCCACTCCCCCTGCTTGTGTTCCCTCTCTCACTGTGTCTCTGTCAAATAAATAAATAAAATCTTTTTAAAAATAAATAAAAAATAAAAAATTAGCTAGGAAACTAAATATTGAAATAGTTCTCAAACATAAGTAAATACAATGAACTATTTTTCTGTCAGTGGAAAAAAATAACGTTTTATATAGCATAGTATGTATAAAATATGTAATATATGCTTTAACTTTACGATAACATAATAAAAAGAGTATCAAGAAAAAAGCAAATACAACTAATAGGAGAAAAAGTTGGATTTGGGATTCACGGAAATATTTGATTGCACTGCCAATTCAGACTATAGCTGCTAGTTCTGGTGCTGTTCCCCAAAATTGCTATTTCAAGTACATTAAAAAAAAAAAAAAACACAAAGCTCAATCTGACACAAGGTAGGGAAGATATAGACATAAAATATAAACAGGGTTTAGTGCCACAGAGATTTGGGGTTTAAGTGAAGAAAAGTTTGGTATTTCCAGCTCTTCCAAAGACTGACATTTGTTAACACACACTAATCTGTTTTCACTTCCCGACTTTAAGTAGTGGTATTACCACAGCTGACAAACCAGAAGCCAGACCCACGTACTGGTTGTTCGCATAGTTAACAGGCAAAAGGATTAATATAAATGAATGTTTCCCTCCTTGTGTCGGCCACAGAAGTTGTCACACTTCACACCCATAGATAGTGCCTTCATTCTGGCCTACTACTGTTGTTCTGACAGGAATCTATGTAAGAGAATGAATGGGTTTCCCACAGTGGGGAAAACAGCCTGAGAGCATCTGTGCCTTAAAGACTCATGTGTCTTTCATTAGTGGGCCTTAATCTTTAAACAGGCTGCCTAGAGTTACAGATTTTGCCAGAGGAATTAGTCTTTGAGGATGCAAGAGGTCTTGATATATGGTGGTTTGGGGTTTTTTTTTTTTTTAGGTCTAGTTATTTACCAGTGTACCATGATTATATTTAAACTAAAATGTAACTCCAAAGACTGCTTAGTGGTTAGGAGGAGGCTCCAGAGCTAGACTGCCTGGGTTTGATTCCCAGCTGTACCATTTAATATTTGTGTGACTTGGGCAAGTTATCGAACTTTCCTCAAAATCTCCCTCCATAAAATAAGGTGATTATAGAGTTGTGCAGAATAAATGTAAGCATTTGGAAACAGCTTAAATCCATAGTACATAAGGTTACATAAGTATTAGCCATTTTCTCCAGCCTAGAGGTAATCAATAGTACTGGTTTCCAGTGTATTCTTTCAGAGGTCTGTGCATATATACACAAGTAAATTCATGTATGTGCCATATGTAATTGAATTTAAGATGTCATCAATTACAATATGCACCACGGTCTTCTGTTCCAGTAAGTTAAACTGTGATACATTATTTATCTGATCTCATTAAAATGATAAGGAATGTGCATCTTAGAAGTCATGAAATTCTGATAAGAAATATGCATCTTAGAAGTAATGAAATTCTTAGAATATCATTCTATTTCCCCTTTTAAACAAATAATATCCAACTGTATAAATCATTCTGTACTTTTTTCATTAAACAATATAATGCACCTTAGAGAACTTTATATAAGTGCATGAAGCATTTCCCCCTTTTTAATGGCCTCTTAGTATCCCTTTTTATGGATTAATGGACATTGAAATTTTGTGTACTGTCTTTTGCTTTATAACTGATACTGCAGCAAGTAACCTTGTACACACAGCATTTCACTCAGGCACAAGCAAATCTGAAAGAGAAGTATAGGAGTGCTGAGTCAGTTCTGCATTTGCTATTTTGATAGCAGTTGCCAAATTGCCTTCTTTAAAGATTGTACCAATTTACATTCCCATCATCAGTATTTCCGACACCCTTACTGAATGGGTCTTAGCTGTTTATATTGTCAAAAAGAAAAGTTGTTCCCTTCTGATTTTAATTTTTAATTTTGTAGAATGTTCACGAAGAAGTCTTACAGGAATATCAGAAGATCAAGCAGGTAGGAATCATCACTGTGGGTTTTCTGACCCGTGCTTGGGAACTATTACAAATTCTGCAACCTAATTCCTCCCTGTTTTTTTCCTCTGCAGTCCAGTCCCAATTATCATGAAGAAAAATATAGATGCGAGTATCTTCATAACAAGCTGGCTCACATCAAAAGACTAATAGGTGAATTTGACCAGCAGCAAGCAGAGTCATGGCACTAAATCTCTGCTTGGACCAGAAGATGTGAATAAACTTAAGCTTATTTATTTAAAATTCCAAATGAGTTGCTCTAAGATTCTAAAAAAAATGAAACTTTGCTTGTTGAAAGTTTCAGTATGAGTAAACTTGAGTTATTTACCTTTTTTTTTTTTCTTTTCCCCATTTTACTTTGCTTCCCTGCATTTTTGAAGCTGCTTTTTTCTGGCCCTTCACCCCAGCCCCACCCTACCCCCAAGACTTATGTTTGTCAATAGAAATAATTTTTCTTTTTAGATATTGGGGATCCAGTGTCTATACTTCAAATCAATTTTTTCTTTAAAAACTTATGTTTGTCATTGGAAATGATTTTTTTTTTAGATATTGGGGATCCAATGTCCACACTTCAAAGTTATGTGTGTTTAAAAAAAAAAAAAAAGTAATGTGCAAGGTGAAATGCTTTTGGATAAACATAAGCCTATTTTCTGACCTTTCTTAATGCAAACTCTTTGCCTTAAATGGTAGAATATTTAGAAATTTGCACAAAATACAAAAAAAAATTGAAACATTGTTTTGGAGGGTTAAGAAATAGAAAGGCGTATGTGTATGTGTATAGGTATGCACACACATGTGGACATACAGGCTGACTTGATCTAGACAGTATATCTGCCCTGCAAGTTAACCCCCCATTGCAATGGTTGCCTTAAGGTGTTTGCTAGTTGTGTACATTAGTGTGGTTAATCATTAGCTACACTGCTTCCCACTTGGTTAGAGCAGTGGGAAGCATACTGTGGCCTACCAGCGTCTGAAAGCGTGTGCTCGCCCTGTATGTGTGCAGAGGTGGTGTGGATGTGAGCGTGCATGGAGGAAAAAAGCTGCTACTCTCAGTAGGCCAAACGCTCAGGTTAAACAACTGACGAGTGTTACTGTAGGGGTTGTTTGTTTGTTTGTTTTCTGTCAAATTGCTACTTCTATTGTGGAAGACAAAAGCATTTCCATTTCAACAGTTTGTCAGCTTTATTAATGTTGGGCAAAATCAATATGTTATGAAAATGAAACAGATCTATAGTTTTGGGGCAAAATTATAAAATTAAACATGTAGGTAACCTATTTATATACTGCTATAAAGTATTTTTTGAAGAGAGATATGCAAAGAAGCTATTACCTACATGAAATGTATATTTAAAGATTTTTTTTTTCATCCTGGGAGCCAGGACTATAAAAAAAGAGCGGATATATTTAACCATAACATACTGTGAGTCATCAAACAGCACAAACTTTCATTTCATGGAGTTTATCTGTTGACGTTGATTTAAACTATCATTTGTTTTATCATGTGGGAACATAAGTTATGTGGTCAAAAATATAAGGATTTTGAACTAATGTTGATTCAAGTTGTGTTGTCTTTATCGTATTGTCTTTTCAAAGTGCTGCCAGTTGAAAAGGGAAGCATTATGTTTACAAATCTGTTTTGAAATGTTTGCCAAAATTTTGGTAGTATCTTTAATAAAGATGTTTGTCTCCAGCATCCAAAAAATAAATAAATAACTTTGTTGTGTATCAGTGTAAACCAGAAAATGTTGGTATCTAGAAAACCTGAGAGAACATATAGAAGAACTTTCCTCTTTGCAGTTCTTCTAAAACATTAACTGGAAAGAGTAGATAATATAGAAGAGTATACAAAAGTAAAAAGACTATACAAAGACTGATAAAAGACCCTGTGCACTATAACTCTATAACATTACCACAGAAATTAGATTTCTATGTAGCACGGACCTCTTAAGGAATTGGTTTCTTTTAGCATTGAGATCCCTGGTGCTCTTCCTTTTACCTCAGAATTGGTACAATCATTACTAAATGTTCATTGATTTTAAACTTTGAGTTGTAAAAAGATAGGAAACTTAATTGGGGATAACTTTGTTCCTCATATAAAGGTGGAGTCTCCTAAGAGATTTGTCTGTAGGTAGTGACCTCACTGGTGTCATTTCTTGGACAACTTGGCCTTTTAATCAAAGATTTCTGCTGCTATTTGCTATGAGCAGTGTTTCTCAAAAGCAAGGTGCTTGGACCACTTGCATAACCCAAATTAGAATCTCTGGGTATAGGGCCCAGGTATCCACACTTTCATAAGTAGCCTCCAGGTGACTTTTGCAAGGAAGGTGTGAGAACCATTGGCTTAGATATGGCGTTAAACCTTTGGGTCTCTAAATCTCAAAGTCTTGAACTGAAGTTGAACTATTGGCTTTTTTTTTAAGCCCATCCCTGTCAGCAGGCACAAATCACTCTGCCCCTCTACATGATCAACTGTTTCACTGCCAGCTCTTATTTCAGAACTTGTTTATGAACAAGCCTTCCAGTTGGCTCTTAGCCCTTGGAGCTCCCACCCACATACATCAGCACATCTTCTGGTTTACAAACTGGGTAATAATGGAAGCTGGAGATAGGTTATAAAAATCCAGCATTGCACATAGACTTGACCACCTACCTATAAAAGCCTTAATTTAGATGTTTGTTGTATACATTGGGCACATCCTTGCAAAATGTGTATCTATCAGTTACAAATTTGAGTTATAAATCTCTGAATCTGCTATTACCTGAGGCTGCATCTCTTGTGAAGATGGGCATGAGCCTATTTAAATATTTATAATCATCCTTTATCTCCTACTGCAAGATTTTTAGATTCTCTCAAATAACTGCTGCAGGAATGAGTGGCCACTTAGTACCAGTTACTCCGGTGGAAGAATTTATTTAGTTGTTTTGAGAGACAAAGTAAGTGTAAAACAGCATTATCAAGATGAGAGAAAGAGTTGTTATTTTTGTATCACATTTCTTCTAAAATAATGTGAAGCACTTTTGAAAATTTTTACCAACAGCAGATTAACTCCAGATTGAATGAGCATCTGACTTAATACAAACCAAAAGGAACATTGAGTAGATGTGGTTTTGTTTTATAAGTAGGGATTCTGTTTCCTATCTTGTCATTTATTTCCCATGGAATATTTGAGAGGGGGTAACTTCCAACCCTGAGTAGCAATGGATGTTCAGTACTTGCTCTCACAAAAATAATTGGTGTGATCAGTTTATATCATTGCTCTATGCACACTGATCATAAAAAATTCAGTATTAATTTCCTTTCATCTGATTGATCTTTTAAACTTTATAGTTTTCTTTTCCCTTAAAGTATTTCACCTTATTATGTAAAAGAAATGCATACTTGCATGTTGGGAGCAAGATGCTGAAATGAGGATTAGACACAAGTGGTCCATTAGTTCCAACACTCTCCTTGGTTGCCTTATCCCTTCCATTAGTGCATTCTTTGCTTCTGGAACTTGGCTGAAACTCCTCAGCCAGTTCATGGTGTTTCTGGCAGTGTGAGTGTTGAGTCATGTATGCTTGGTATCCACCCTTACTACTTTTGAAGTTCATACGGTTTATTACTTGCCTAAGTGTTCCTAAATCCTTTTCTTACGTGTACCGGATAGGGGAAAATTATAGCCAGCATTTTGAGGAACCTTTTATGAAAGGATATAAACTGATACTACTAAATGAAGGCAACAGAAGATGTTATCAGTGTTCTCTGTAACCTGAAACTAAACAAAGCTGTGAGGCTCATTTCAAAATATTTTGAAGTGTTAAAAAAAATAGAGAGAGAGAGAGAGAGAGATCTACAGATCTATATATAGATATATAGATATAGATATATATCTACACTGTTTCTCAGTTCCACCCAAACCATGTTAGGACTCTCAAGGTAAAATGTCACACGGACTTTTCAGTTGTTACTAAGCTCAGCAGCTGTGGTGGTCCCTTTTGTTCTACACCAATTTCAGTTCAATAAAAATGTTAACTTTGCAATTCTGGTAAGTGTTTTTCCTTTGTCTCATTTCAAGGCTTTTAAATTTCTCTAAAAAAAGAAATTAAAAACCCACAACAAAGTGCTCTCTGATGCCCTACTGTAAATGATCCTCCTGGGACAGAGATACTTCTTGTTGGTGAAATACGGACCGGGTATTTGCTCCAGGATCCTGCCTGTTTTCTAAGTGTATGGCATGCCCTCCAGAGGCAACATCTACTTGGAGAACAATAATCACAGTTACCATGTAAGGGTTTCCTGTTGTTTACACACTTTGTGCATACATTGTCCCATTACTCCTCACCACAACCCTGTTATCCCCATTTTATAGGTGAGTGAACTGAGGCTTAGAGAAGTTAAGAGACTTGTCCATGACACAGCTGGTAAACAGTGGAAGCTGGGAAGCCTGACCCCAGCGTCTGTGTTCTTCACCGCTTCTCCATACTGCCCCTCATAATGCTGGCACCTTAGTGTGAGCTTCACGAAGTAACCATTCCAGTAACACCAGACAAGCTAGACAAACTCTTGATTCAAAGGAGACTAGAATGTGAGGGGTGGGGTAATATCTAGTAGATTATTTTCAACGAGTTGATTTTGTCAGAAATGATGGGTAAATGTGAAGGGAGGCCAAAATACTTCTTGAGAAAAAGTATGTTTCCTTTATTTTCGCATGTGTGTAGTCGTAACAAGCAGGCTCTTTGAGGGAGACCGGGGGCAATGCAGGTAGAGGCCCCGGGCAGGGTACAGTCCTGGAATCAACATCTCCTCTTCAGAGTAAAAGGCCATCTCAGTACTCCAGCTTAGGGGCTGTCCAGTCTGAATCAGACATAAGGATAGTTCTCCTAGCTGGGTCCTTAACCTCTAGTTTCTACGAGCTTTCTGAAGGAATAATAGAAAGGGAAAGGAAGAAGTCCTAGACTAAACACTGATACAGAAAACCTGGAACGATCAGATCGATCAGTGCCAGGAGTGATTCTGGTTAGGTTTACGAGGAGCCTCATGGATGAATGAATGAGGTTCCTAATGTTATCATTGTGTCCGCAGCCCTCCCCCACCGGACATTTAACGAACTCTTCTCCTCAGCTGTAAAGAGAAAACATGCCTTCTTACTGGGGCATGGAAGAGGCTTCATCATTGTTTGTAAAGCACTGACGAGTTCCATGAAAAACTGCTATCTAGATTATGGATCATCTGCTGACTGCCATAGGGAGAGTTTATTGGAGCATGAGTTTCCTGCTGAGAACAAGTCCTTTTTGACTGATTGCAGGGGCTGGGGGGAAGGGCAGAGAGAGGCTGGAGGTTTCAAGGTGGAGTGTTTGGGGTTTGTTTTATCGAAAGCCGAGACCTACACAGACCTGCTCCACTGGTTTTACCTTTCTGAGATTGGGACAGGAGGCTGGCAGTGGCAGGAAGTAGCTCTGGTATTTTAGGATTGCTCAATTCTCAAACTGGGGTCAGATGATTCTGGTACGATGTGTGACAGTAGAGATGTGTATTTACAACTCCTGCCTGCTGAATTCAGCTGGCCAGCCAGGCTGGTTTGTCTTACTGTAATGAGATCCTTGGTAGAATATGGGCATTTATAGATGGGTGATAAGAATTCCATTTCTAGGGTTGTGAAATGTACGAGAGTGCTTCCTAAAGATGAGCCCACATGACTAGCCCCCGCACTTGAGCTCTAAAGCTGGGACTTCTAGAGGAATGACCACCTGCCTTTCTATATTTCATGGATTTCTAGGACTTACAGAATTCCACTGTGGCGTAGACAGACAGCATGCTCTACCTCACCAGTGTCATCACCTGCTGCACCCACTTTCTGCACACCCGTCACACAGATGCCTTCAGATTCTCCAATAACCCCTGCTCCTCCTATCCCAAGGTCTTACTCAGTAGTTGCTGTCTCTTCTGTACTACCAGGTCTATCCTCCACCCCTTCCTCACTTAGCTAAGTCCTCCTCACCCTCAAGATCTCCCCTTAACATCACCTCCTCCAGGAAGCTGTCCCTAACCTCTCAGACTAACTCAGGTCACGCTGGTATACACTCTGTTTCATCTTCTACTTCTCTTTTGTGGCATTTATCACAATTATAACTTAAATACTAGTTGTATTAAATTCCATGAGTGGAGATTATCTTGTTCTCTAGGGTGTCCCCAGCTCCTAGTCTAGTACCTGGCACAGAGAAGGTGCTCAATAATAATTTATTCAAAGAATGAATGAGGGAGGTTATTGATATTATGTCCTATTTAAAATTCATGTGGCCAGATGATTTGGATTACTGCAAGAGTCTGCTGTGTCATTTAGGTTTATGTGCCTTGCCACATCTTTCCAAAGTCATGATTTCGAAATTAGTTTCTTTTTTTTTTTTTCCTGATGGCAGACTGACTTGCCTTTGGGAGTCCCTTTGCCATGATTAACCAACTGGACACCTTCAAAGGGGATGTCTCTTTCCAATTTGGCATTCATACCTCTAGTCACCTCTGGAACATGAGCATCTCAATAGTCTATAATGGTTTGTAATATAAAATTAAATGATTTTAAAAGTTACTTTTATTTATCATAACTGATGGGTTCTGATTTCATTTCCTACTGTATTTTTTCTATAGCTTTTCTCCCACTTCTCCAAGACAGGGTAGAGGACAGCAGTCTAGAGATAATGTTGTATATCATGTTTCTATCTTCATTAAAGATAGATTAGCCTGACATTTCTTTAAATTCGATATGAGCTTTTGTTGACACTCATTTTATGCCTAGCATTTGTCATCTTCCAAGCATAGACATTTTGAGGACAACTGAAGGACTGTGGGATTCCTGTAATGATAGAACTATAGTGTAGCCCATCAACAGCATCCAGAACAACTCTCTGGATTCCATAGACAATGAAATGAAGATGTTTAAATGACAGCCACACAGAGCAGGATGAGACCCTAGGAGCTTACAGACTCTCCCTAGAGAAGAGCTGAGAACAGCCCAGCAGCCACTGATGGCAAACAATACAAAGATGGAGTCGTAAAGCGCCAAACAAGAAGTACCGTACACACGTGATTCAAAGCAGTCAAGCCAGACAGCCTGGCTTAGAGTCCTGCTCTGCCACTCACCAACCACAGACCATAAGCAAGTTCATAAAGCCCTGCAGCTTCAGCTTCCCATCCATGAATGGGATAGTACCTTCCTCAGAGCATTATGATAATGTATAGGTAGGATGGTGCATGGTACCTAGTAAGTTTTCCCTATTTATATATATATATATATATATATATATATATATAGTTTATTTTCTAATTATTTCTTTCCATCTTTTATTTGGATTTGGAGAGTTTTGTTACAATATACCTGACAAGCAGCCAGCCAGGACTAAGAAGTCTGTTGGGTTCATTTAGATTTTTGCATAGCAGTGAATGAGCCCCATTGTATGATAAACACAATCCAGAACATTTTTGAGGCTCTGCTCCTTGCTGCTTTGTGAAATAAGTTTTCTCTGTGAATCTTTCCAAGTATGGTATTAGCTTGTCTTAGCATCATGGCTACCAATAACAGTACTGATGCACTTGTCCCAAACTTGAGCTTAACTTTGAATATTCTATTAATCCTCTCTTCTACTTTGTCTTCATAGGAGAGTTTTAAAAAGAGCCTTGTGGTCTGTAAGCCTGAGTGCTTCTTATCCGTGCAGGTACTGGAGGGGGTTGGCACAGATCAATTCAGGTAAGATGCTCTGGGGAAAAGCCTGCTGTGGAAATGACTCTCGTACACCTGTAAGCTTTTCCTTCTCCTCTCAAGGATAGAGTTCACTTAAGTCAGCCCTGTCAAACCAGTGCCAAGAGGGTCTCCAGGGGTCTTGTGGCCACCTGAGCCACAGAGCTCTGCAGCTGAGAACAGGCTATAAGGGGACACTGGGGACTGTTGGCAGAGCCACCTCCTATCCTCCCTCATCCTTCCTTCCTCCCTCTGCCCCTGATGACAAGTCTGTATTGCTGTGGTAGCCAATTATCACCACCCCACCTGCTCCTCCCTTCTAACTCACCGCTCTCGCCTGAATGAACTATTATGACTCCTCCCTTCTGTTAAGGTGCGTATCCTATCGTTTCTCCTGTCTTTGGGTACAGATGACTTGACTTACAATGAGAAGGCCAGTTCAAAACCAAGAACCTGTTTGGGAAGTAAAATTGAAAATGCTTTGGTATGTGGTACAGAGAGTAAAGAATATAGAACTACACCCTGGGTTTGAGTCCTAGTTCTGAGATTTACCGACCGGTTGACCCCAAGCAATTTGCCTAATCCCCTGGATCTTCCTTCCAACATCTCTGATGAATTAGGATAATACCTATATTCCATAGTTATGCAAGGATTAAACAGAGGCTGTTGCATTTCATGAGAGGGACTGGGCGGGGCAATCATAAAGAACCCTATTTATTTCACACGTGCCCCTGCAAACACACTTTGGTGGCTGTTTCCTTGCCCTCGGCAGATCTTAATTCTTCCAGGACAGTTGTTCTTGATAAGTCCTCTGGTCACTCTTAGCATAAGTTTCATTTCATAACTAGTAAGTCCAGCCTTCTCTAACAGCCAAAACTCTGAAATTCATTTAAAATTAAAGTCTCTCCCCTCTTCCAGCTTAGGCTTGCTGAAAGCCAAGTGATTCTTGCCACCCTCCCCATTGACCCACCACTCAGCCACCCATGGGTTGACGGAGAAGAGGGTGCAGAGGAGGGATTAGGGCTGCAGAGATCTTAGCACCCCTGGAATCTGGCCTTGGCTTCCTGCAGGCATTGTCAAAAACCCATCCTGGGTGCCTCAGAAGGTGCCACGCTGAGCTCCTCCAGCCTTGCAGGGTGTTGACAGGACCTCTCCTTTGGCCAGCCCTCCAACAGCGCACGTGCATACACACACGTGCACACACACACACACACACACACACACCTATTCAGGTAGGAACTAGTAGCTTAGGGTCTCTTTCTAAAGGACCATGCCAACATAGCAGCTACACGTGTTCTTTCTGGTCACATCCACCCTTCCACCTCAGCCATGAACAAACATCCTCTACTCTACTGTAGGGGTGGTTTTGTTTTGTGTATTTTTCCAAGCAAATACCAGCCCTCTGTGTCCCCCAAGTTTGAGGAGTCACAAATCAGGGGTGTTTTGTTTATTTAAACCACTTTATTAAAATATGACTGACATGTAAAAAGCTGTACGTATTTAATATATACAACTCAGTGAGTTTGGAGGAAGGATACACCTATAAAACCATCACCACCATCAAGGCTACAAATGTACCCAACCACCTCCCAAAGCTTCCACTCACACCCTTTGTTAACATTATTATTTTTGTGTATGTGTTAAGAATATTTAACATAAGATCTCTTAGGAGATTTCAGGTACATACTACAGGCACTGTGCTGTGTAGTGAGTCTCCAGAACTTGCATAACTGACACTTGGTACCCTTTGACCATCACACCTCTTCATTTCCCCCTCCCCCTAGCCCCTATGATCACCATTCTACTGTGCTTCTACTGTGCTTCTATGAGTTTCACTCTTTCAGATCACACATATAAGTGAGAAAATACAGTATCTGTCTTTCTCTGTCTGGCTTATTTCGTTTAACATAATGTTCTCCAGGTCTATTCATGTTTTTGCAAATGGCAGGACTTCATTTTAAGGCTGAAATATTCCATTGTGTGTGTATGTGTGTGTACACAGCACATTTTCTGTATCCATTCATCTGTCGTCTATGGACATTTATGTTGTTTTCATATCTTGGCTATTGTGAATAGTGTGGCAGTGAACAAAGGAGTGCAGATATCTCTTTGAGAACTTAATTTCTTTGGATAAATATCCAAAAATAGGATTGCTGGATCATATGACAGCTCTATTTCTAATTTTCAAAAGAGCGTCCATGCAGTTTTCCACAGTGGCTACACCAGCTTCCGCTCCCGCCAGCAATGCCCCAGGTTTACTTTACTCCACGTCCACACCAACATCTAAGTGGTCTTTGTGAAGCTGCTATCATTAGCCTGTGGTAGGGGGAAACACTCCCAACCCTCTGGAGAAACCCTCTGATTTCCCACATCAGCTGACTTCTCAACTAAAAGCCTTTATGCCAGTGAGAGGAGCCAGAAGCTAAGGGAGCAAAACTGAGTATTTTGACCCCCTCTGCAAGCCCTGCATGTGTGGTTCAGCGTCTTGCTTTACAGTTGTGGGTAAACAGCAATCTACTGCCTTGTGACATCAGCCAAAGCTGTCAGAGTCCTGTGTTAAACCCCATGATATATGTTTGGGGATTTTCAGTCCAAACACTGGTGCATTAATCCAACAAATACTGATGTGCACCTAGGTACTGTGCTAGGGGCTGGGAATCTATCACTGAACCAGACCCATGCAAATGACACAAATTGTTTGATTCCAATTGTGGTAAGTGCTGCAAAATGAAAGGGCAACTATGAGAATGAATAATAAGGGGACATAGGGCAGTTAGGGAATGGAGCAGGGGAAGTGGCATGGAAGCCAGCATCTGGGGGATGAGTAGGAGCTGGATGAGAGGAGACTGTACCAGAAAGAGCGAGCATGTGGGAAAGCCTTGAGAAGAAGGCCTTTAGTACTCACTGAATGCCTGTTTATCCCCATCACTTCTCCTTAACAAAAGGCATTTAGGGTCTGGCTTTTTTGTTGTCGAACTTGTTTTCTCAATGGCTGCTTTGCCCTGACTAAGCATTTCTGCCGATATGAAGCCCAGACAAGATTCCCTACTGAAGTCTAGGCACTTGAGGTTATTGCCTTATCACAGGCATTTTGGAACTTGGGGTTCTTATCTGGTGGCCTTCTCATGTTGCTAATAGTTCTGAGGAAAGTTTCCAAAATAGAGTGTTATCAGTTTAGGGGACAGTTGATCTCAGACAGGTCCAAGAGCCTTCACATTGGCAAAGTTTGAGCTGGGGAGGAAAGTGACGGCCTTGCCCAGAAATTAGCCAGCCCACCTTCTCCCCTGAAGTTGGAGGCTAGTGCAGAACGAATGCACAGAGAGCCACGCTGGCAAGTGCCCTGCGCTGGCGGAGGTTTCTGGAGTTACAGCAAGAAGTCTTGGCCACAGGGGTAGAGCCCTATCAGCCAGAGGCAGTTTCTCTGAGAAAAATAAGTAACACCTGGATGATTAACATTGCCAGCCTTCTCTCTTTGCTGCCAGCAGCCAGGCAGACCATCTGTGTGGTGTGACTCTAAGGAGGTCATGGTGGGCAGGGAGGAAACCCCAACAAGAGGGGTGGAGAAACATGCCAAAAGGTCAGAGAAGCTGAAAAGAAGAACTTCTGGGAATCAAAATGAGCAGAAGTTGGGAAGCAAGGTGGGTATTTTCTGAGAGACCACTTTATAGCATACAATGCTTTGTGCTTCTTCCATGCAATTTTTTTTTTTGCACACATTCTCAATCCTCCCTCTAAACTCTTTTTATCATGAGGGGGAATATCCCACCAAGAAAAAAATAGGCTTAGAGGGGTCACATGGTATCAGTACTAGGACAAGAATACCAGTCTTGTCACTCTACCATACCCCACTTCCAGCGTACCTCAGGAGCTTGCCCTCTAGGACTTGGTGCTGATCCCCAAGATCTACCTAGTTACTGAGGGACCCAGCAAGGTCTCCTCCCAGCCAACTCATGTTCTTCCTCCTTGAAATGTAGTCTCTCCTGTAAGAGTACCCCTACTTACAGAAGGTAAATTTCTATCCCTATCTTGCGCTGAGCCAGGTATTCCTCAGTGCCTTGGCTTCTTCAGCCAGGTAAACACCTAAATCTACTATGAAAATGCCTCATTCTGGAACACTACCCTTGAGTTCAGGCCATTCCACATCACGGGCATCCTTCCCAGGCTCCCATCCATGACTGTAACCATCCCTTCCTCCTGTTTTCTCCTAGGGGGTGGGATGCCCTCCGTCATAGCCAGACGAAGTTTCCCCCTGGCAGTGGGAACAGAACCTTAAAGGACACTCCTAAGCCAATCAGTTTCACCAGACCATTTTTCTAACTCCCCTACCATGACTGTTATGGTCATCCAATGAAAAATTAAAATTTGTCCTTTGTCTTTTTCTTAATCTGTGGTTTAAAAAAAAGTCCTTTCTACTCTTGACAACAATTTCCAATAGTACATAATAAGTAAAATAAATAGCAAACGCCCCCTGTTCACACTCATCTACCTCAGGTCCCGGAGGTAGCCACGAAACATGCACAGTATCATGCATAGTCTTCTCTTTGGTTCAAATAGGATATCAAACTATAGTCTGCAACTTAATTTTTTATTTAATAACACTGCTTGAACATCATTCCATGTTAATCCCTGTTGACTTATTTCATTCTTTTTAACAGCTGCATGGTATTCCAGCACTTAGGTCATAATTTCATAATTTAATCACTCCTGAGATTCAGGATTTTTCCTAATAGTGAAAAACTGAAATCACCAACAATGGCCATATAAATTCTCTTCAGTAAAAAAAAAAAAAAAAAAAAAAGATTTTATTTATTTATTTAGAGAGAGAGTGCACAGGAACAAGGAGAGGGGCAGAGAGAAAGAAAGAATCTCAAGCAGACTCCACACTGAGCACAGAACCTGATGCGGGGCTCGATCTCTTGACTCTGAGATCATGACCTGAGCTGAAACCAAGAGTTGGACGCTTAACCCACTGAGGCACCCAGGGAAAAAATTCTTTTTAAACTGAATGGTTTAACATTTTAGTCAGTAACCCTGCTGACTATATCTACCTTACCTTGCCTTATCACCAAATCCTCTTAAAGCATGAGAGAACCATAAAACTTAAAGACTGTTTAGAGGATGTTCAGAAATCATTTACAGATGCAAAAAATTTAAATATTATTCATCAGTTTCTAAAAGTGGTCAAGTACATTTTGTTTCTTAAGTTCAACAACCTTTGATGGTAGCTGTGGCTCCAAGCTATGAATGAGGAGAGAAGAAAAAAGCTAATTTCGCTACTGACCATTTTGGACTATTATATGTTTATATTGTACTTTATGATGTTTAGGATTTACAATAGTTACATTCTGTTCTTTAACCATAATTTTGTGCATTTGGTTTAGTTCTATAATTCAGTGGATTCAAGACTCTACCTCAATTCTTTGACTCTAAGCCTTCCCCATTCCTGAGACTTTATTTTGATTCATCTCATAGTTAACCAGATTTTACTGTGTACTTTTTTCCCCTAATGAAATATCTCCAATGGGAAATTTGAGGTCAGTCTGTTCGTTTCTCCTTTGTAAGAAACATGCTTTTTTCACCTAGATGCCCATGTGGATTCTTATACTGTCCTTAAAGTTCAACTAACTTGACTATGTGTCTTTGTGTTGATGATTCTGTTACAAGTTTCTTCCCCCAAGATCTCTTTCAATGCACAGTCAGATCATAGTTTGTTCCCATGGAGTTTTCATTTTATTTTTGATATTTTTATTTTCTGTTCCATTTGTTCTGTTACGTACTTTAGGAACACTATCATCCCATATGCTGACTGACTGTTGTCTGGCTGGCTGTCATCTTGTACTTAGTTTTTATTTATTTGGAGATCCGCGCCCCCCCCCCCCCAAATGCTATTTTATTCTCTTTGGTCTGACCTCTGCATCACTGAATATGTTTTCAACATCTGTTCTAATGCGGTCTTCATTTCTAGGATAGTTATATTATCTTCAATTTCATTCATCACTCTTAGCTTACTTTGTCTTCTTTTGCCTATTCTTCTTTGATCATATATTTCACTTCAGAATTATTTCACAAAGACCTTCTGTATTTTTAAAATTGGGAGTGCAGACAAATACACATCTGAAAATCCTTGGTGTGCTACAATGATTCTTCTTAAGAGTATTATGCTTCGGAACGCCTGGGTGGCTCAGTCGGTTGAGCGTCTGCCTTCGGCTCAGGTCATGATCCCAGGGTCCTGGGATCAAGTCCCGCATCGGGCTCCCTGCTCTGCGGGGAGCCTGCTTCTCCCTCTGCCTCTGTCTCTCTGTCTCTCATGAATAAATAAATAAAATCTTTAAAAAAAAAAAAGTATTATGCTTCATTTGCCTTTTGGTTTTTGAGTTTCTTTGCACAGTTTTTTGTGATTTTTATTTGCTTTTGACATTAACGGACCTACATCAACTTGACAACATACACCCTGCTCTGAAGGAAATGCGGTTCTTGCCTGACTTGCCATTTGTTTTAATTATGGAGAGGAGTTCAGGCTGGCAGGCTTCAAACTGGGTTTTTATTGGGCTTCAGTAGTTTTTAACCATATTTGCCTTATTCTCTGACCTCTCAAGTGAGCAGATGACCCCAGCAAAATGTAAGGACCATGGTGGAGACTCCCAGCTCTCCAATCTTTTATTGGGTTATTTATGTATATCTGTAGCTGCTTGTTTGAATCAATCAACCACCACTAAGCTGGCTGCCACTACCACCTTTTCATCCTCCCTGCCTCACCTCCTAAAGAGGAATTCTACTTTGGGAAATAAACATGCCTTCCCCAGTAATGTCCTTCCATCTGTCTGACCAACCTCTCTTCTCTGCAATGTAGAGCAAAGACCCTCAGTTCTTGCTCTAAGTAAAAGAGCATCACCTGGACCCCTGATAACACTTTCAGAAAACTCTGAATCTTAATTGGAATCCAAAAGGTGTGTTTCAACTCCTTCCAGCCTCCCTTGACTCAGTCCAGATGCACCATATTTGGGGAATAAAGTACTTTGAGATTTTAGCTACTTCCTAGTTTTACTGCAGATGGACCTTTCCTATCAAAATTTCATCCATTTTAACTTCATTCATTCTGTAGGTTTCATGGAAGGGATAAAGAAAACACAACTTTACACCACCATCTTTTAGCTTAATCACTTTTTGTTTCCTTGAAACTCTCTAGTTAATAGGCTTAAGGGATTATGAGCATTTTGCTTCACTTAGTTTCTTTCAAAATCATTTATTAAACATTTATTATACTATTGAACACTCTCTGCCCCCAGCACAAATCATCAATAGAATATAAAGTTGGCATGAATCATTTACTAAGTAACTTAAAATAAAAATTTATTGAGTAAATATTAGATGCAGAACAGTATGTAAGATGCTGCTTAAGATATAAAACTGAGTAAGACTCAAGACCTACTTTCAAGGAACACTATGGTAGAACATGGATAAGATGAGATATCTCTAAGTAACCATAATAAGATGCATTGAATGAGGTCAATGAATGATCACTATTATTATGATGTGATCATGGTGATGAAAGGAGATATGGAGAGTGTGATCACATTCAACTGAAGCAGTGATAAAAATCAAAAGGAAAGAAAAAATGATGAGCAACATTCACGCTAAGTAATTTGAGGTACGGTGGCATGATGGCAAGACAATGGGCTTTGGAGGCATATGGACGGGGCTCACCTCTCAGATTGTACAATTACTGTGCTCTCTCAGTGAAACCATTCCTCTGTCGGTTTTGCCTTTGGTAAAATACCCAATACTATCAATCTGTTGTAAGGACCAAGTAGAATAATGCATGTCAAGATCCCTGCACAGTGCCAGGCTCACAGTAGGTATTTCATAAATGTTTATTTTCTTGCCAAATTAACTCTGTTCATGTTTCATCCCTTAGTTGCCATATCTGTTATATTAGCTATTTAACACATACAGAAGTTTTTTGTTTTTGTTTTTAAAGATTTTATTTATTTGTCAGAGAGAGAGAGAGGGTAAGCGAGCACAAGCAGGGGGAGTGGCAGGCAGAGGGAGAAGCAGACTCCCCAATGAGCAGGGACCCTGATGTGGGACTCGATCCCAGGACACTGGGATCATGACCTGAGCCGAAAGCAGACACTTAGCCAACTGAGCTACCCAGACGTCCCAGAAAGTTTTTTGTTTTGTATAGTTTTAAGATGAGTGTTCTTACCCCTTGTTAATACTATCTGCTATATAATTGCATAATTCTTAACTATATCATTGCTCTCTTAACTCTATCTCTGAAAAATCCAAAGAGACAATCATGAAAGTGCTCCACAAACTGTTAAGTAATAGCCAGTGTAAGGAAATAGTATTACCGTCTACCTTATCTTATGTTCCGTCCTTTAAAATGAAATCCCAGCCCTCCTTTCCATGGGAGAAACCTTTAACAGATCTGAACTGGGTTTTATCCTGCTGCGCATTTAGACAATTTTTCTATTGATTGAAGGCTATTTCTCTGAGAATATTTAGAGTCGCTTGAAGCTGGCTTGGGACCTTGCCAGTGTTTTCCATGGATATGCAACATTATACACATAAAAAAAAAAAGAAAGAAAGAAAGAAAGAAAAAGAAAATAGGTCAGAATCTCCTGTAGTTGTGCTGCCTCTTTCCTCAGCTAAAGGTCATTCTTAATCTTCCTCCAGCTCTCAGAACGCCGTGTGCAATGGTTTTTAAATGTTCTGGGAAGGAAATGGCTTCTATAAAGAAAAGCAGGGAACAAATTTTTCATGGGAGCAAGGGGCCCTACGTGTTTCTCAATTCCATTTAAAACACTGCAAAGATGAGTTCTAGGGAAACTTCATGTTGGTCTATTTCCTGTAGTTAAATTTTGAAATTCCATCCCTGGATAGAACCATGGCTGGAACTTTAACCGTGAGCCCTCTGTGACAGCGCATGGAAAATGAGGGGATTCCACAGGCTGGCATCACCACACCTGAGTGCAGAGGATGACACGTATTAACACAGCTGGAGAGTTTCCATTAAACCCAGTGACCACCACGCTGGGACCAGAGTGAGACTATAGCACTTCTCAGAAACCTAGAAATGAAAAATTCTGAGAATGCCATGGGGCACACTCAGACCACTACGTAACACTCGGGGCATTGAACGAGGCACACATGACAGCGAGGCTAACCTGGAAAGCTGCATCCTTGCTCCTCAAAGCTCCCACTGCTCACGAGGAGCACCAGCTGCTCCCAGATCTCTGCTGGCAGCCGAGGCCAACCAAGTCCGTTTCCCAGAGACACTGGCAGTCCCTCCCTCACCCTGAGTCTTGGCCACTGGCTAGACCACACAGCATTCACCATTTTAGAAAAGCAGTTACTTTCACAATTTGTTGTTCCTTGTGTATGAGCTCATTGCCACACTTCCTAAGCCTACCACACAACTTGAATTCCCTTTTTCTATTAATAGCAGTTCCCTCGTCTAGTTTTGACTCAACCATTATCAAAGCATGTGTCGCTCTCTCAGACATTTGTCTGGAAATTCTGTGTATGTGACTCAGTAACAAACAAGTAAGCATGAGCACGCAGGTATCATCCCTTTGGGATGATGTCCCTTATTTTCTAAAAGTGATGCTTTTCCAGGTATCTGCTAATAACAAAAATAAAAACTAAACATATATACATGCATGCATATATAATACATGTACATATTTATGTGCATATATAAAATTTGGTTGATGCTACCATAATCTGCAACAAACCATACACATTAAAAGAAAGCATGGTAGCAACATCTCCTAAAACAAAAATGATGAAATTTAAAACTATGTCACTGAAAAGATGAAATAGAGCACATTATTTCTAGGATCTGTTAAATTCTTTTGCTTCCTTGAGCACACACACTATATGGATATTGCTAAATTGTGGATATCAGTACATTTCTGCCTTTTAGCCATCCCCCCCCCCCAAAAAAAATCCCAATTCTCGCAAACCAAGAAATGGTAGGTGTTGTGTTTGCTTCCACTTATGTGGTATTTCCATTCATGCTGGGGAAGTGACTATGTATGTGTTCACTGTGAAACTGATAAAAATGCCTGTTTGGCCCACACTCTGTGGCTGCCCAAGCCTGGGGGCTGGAGTTCTAGGAGAATGCCCAGCCCAGGCTCATCTTGATGCCCGAGCTCAGACATTTCTTGCCTCTTCCAGTGCCCACTTTCATGTCACATTTTAATGTGGGCCTTCACTCACCTTTGTCTGGCTGTTAGCCCACCTTTGTACTAATCTCCTCAGCTTTCCTATGGGGCCTGGAAACCCTCAAATAAAGTCAAGATGACCCTAACAGTTTGTTTTGTCAAGTACTCTGAAACCTTGGCTCCCTGTTGTAGGTAAGGGTATCTGGTCACTGTAGCAAAAGCACAAAACAAGTATATACTGACTCTACTTCCCAAATGAATTTTACCTTCATTTCTCGCCATCAAACAGAGGTATGCCATTTGGGAATGCACTGGGAAAGATGGGTTTCATAAGTAGATACAGCAAGAAGATATAGGTAATGCTGTTCTTAGGTCACGTGGCTGTCCTTTGAACCAAGAGCAAAGAAGCCACTCTGGCAGGGGTTGCTTACCCTTGGGCTCAAAAACACCCAAGTGGCTCTTGGAGAGAATTTCAGAATTTCCCATAAATTTGGATGGGGGAAAAAACCACTTATTTTCACTATCCTGTAACTGAAATTTAGCTTTCTTTTAATTATGAAGATAGGCAACAAACTACAATAGTTCCCTATGACTTTGTCACCATTAGTTGTTGCCAGTTCCTTGAAATATCATTAACATTCATCCCCACTTTGAAGGTGCAATGCTTACTAAACCCACCAGATCTTATTAAATGTATTAATAAAGAAGCACCTACATTACTATATCACATATTTTTTAAAAATTTTCTTCACCATAATTGGTTTCCTTAGTATCCTATGTATTTTGTTTTGTACTTCCAAGAATCACTCTAAGAAGTGGTTCACAGGCTCCACCGGACTTCTAAATAGGGCCATGGCTCAAAATCAAAGACTGCGACTCCCTGCACTAGGGTTTCACAGATGAACTTGAGTTGCTGGTTTACAAATACATCATCCCAATAGGAACATGGCAAATGATAATGACTAATGCTTGAGAAATGTGATTTAGGCATGCGCTTGTAACAAGTGTTCAACCCTCCTGGGTCAAGAAACTTCAATGAAAGGGTGGAGAGAAAGAGAACCTGCTGTCAGCAAGCTTTCAGAACTGCAAGGCAAGCCATTGCATAACCATAGGCTGGATTCGCTGGTTGGCCTTCTTTATTCAGCTTGCTGAGATTATGATATTCCTGTCTTCAAGAATGATTATAGGTTACGAGGCCTGCAGTTTCAAAACTGCCCTCTACGGCTATTTGTAAGTTCCTCTGACTCTTCATTTATTGCCTATTGAGTTCCCTGGTTCTTTGCCCTAAAAGTTCTAGCTTATTCCTTTGACTCAGGGTTTCAATTAGACCTTTACAACGGAAGACAGTTCTTTGTCTTCAAGAGAAGCTGACTCCATAGTGTCAGGTCCTACTGGACTTGAGATGACTCTTCCTTTAATTTCAGTTGATTCATATTCTCAGTGGCTGACTCAGAGGCATGGCTCAATAATGACGACATCATTTTAAACTTACAAAATTTGAAGGGAGCCAGGGACAGAAATAGAAGGGAAAACATGTAGAATGAATGATAGGAATAAAAGGAAAACTGTATAACAAATGAATGACGACTGCCAGTGGCCCTTTGTCTTGGAATAAAATAAACTTTACTAATAATAGCACATAATTTACATGTGAGTAGAGTTTATATAGTCATTATTCAGTTCAATGTCCTTAACAACCCAGCCAACGGTTACAAAAGCTGTATCTCAGAGAACATCAAGGACAGGACACAGGTCCCAGATTAGGAAGTGGGGCTTGAGCCAGGACTAGGCTCTCTACTCTTGGGGCAGGGCTTCTCCACGCAACACAAAATCTGAAAAGCCCAGAGTCGTCAGGGATACAGCTTGAGAAAAACCAAACAAAACATAGAAGAACTGTGTACCGCCTGAAAACTAAATGAGACTCAGGAGCAAAACGGTAAACATCAGCACTTCCTAATGTTTATAACACTCACCAAAGATAGAAAAGGACAGAGAAGCATCGTTGCCATTTGAAGCAAAAAGAAAAAAAAAAAAAAGAAATGATAATACATAGAGAAGACAGGATTTAGCAAAAGAAACTGGAGGTCAAAAACCATTGAGAGTCTACTTGAAGTATTATTTCAATTTTTAACAAGGTTACTGCATATCTATTCATACGTTTGGTTCTTGTTCATATATATTGAAACATAATATATGCATATTGTACTACCAACAAGGCAAAAGGACCTATGATACAAATAATAATGTCTTCGATGGTTTTTAAGTACATTTCCTATATAGTTTTCTGAATAATATCCAACAAAAATTATGTAACATTCTTTGGCTTTATTCAAAATAAGTAAATAACTTCATCTTTTGGTTATTTTGTTTCTTATGATATCTTACCCAACTACAGGGAAAGCTTGGTGCTCATAAAAGAGAAAAAAAAAAAAAAGGAGAATGGAGGGCCCCACTGGTCTCTAAGCATTGTGCACGTGAGCGGTTGCTACACAGGTTTCTAGATCCTGATTTGAATCTCAGGGGCCAGAGCTGTGTGTGTTCCACAAAAGGTCCTTTGAAACTCTGTTCCCTTCCTGGTCTGACAAAGCCCTAGATGGCTGACCTTTGAGGGACAGACACGTTGGTTTGGCTTGGCCTCTGATCTCCGTGAAGGACTGTGAGCCATGCTCATCTGTCTGGGAGCTGCTACCTACTTCCTCCATTATATTTAGCTCTTCGGTTATTTTCCTAATGAGCTGTCCGTTTGCCTCCAGCCTTCCAGCCAGAAAATGAATGTGTGCAAATTATAAACTAAGTACCCAGTGCTTGAGCCCTACAAGGAGCAGCTCTGCACATTTTGAAATCCACCCACTCTAGAGTTCTTGCTGGGGCTGTGTCTTTATTCTGTTTGCCCCATGGCTGGGCAGGAGCACGACCCTCTAGCTCGAGCCCTACGTTCTCTCGAATGACCAGCTCCATAGCTGCCCTTCCCCACACCTCCCCACCTTGCTAGTTTGCTAAGGTAGCTAAGAGGCAGATCAAGCACATGCTTACCATGGCAGCAAGTCAAAGAGAAAGGAAAAATTAAATGTATTTTAATCAACCAGGTAATTACCACTGGAGAATTTTTTACAAATATGATGTAACTTTGAATAGGCTATTTTGAATTATGTGTGGTGGGGTTGGAGGAGAATGAATCTTAGTATTTTTTGATTCGTGAGGACTCTAAAAGTCATCATCAGCCTCTACTGCCTAGCATCCTCCAGACTGGTTTTTGCCCCGCCCCACTCCTCAATGAATCTTCCACCCAGAGTTGATGTGACTCAGAGAATTCAGTCCTGCTGGAAATGTGGGACTTGGTGAGCCTCAGTCTGCCTTAACATGAACTTCTCAGCTCCTGTCGTTTTACCCTTACACGGCCCCAAATAACTGGAAATTGTAGAAACTCACTACTTCCCATCTTTAAAGCCAAATGACATTTTGGTGGTGGTTTGGAATCTTTATTTTCATGAAGTTGATGAACACCAAAATATATACACGGTTATGTCTTCACAGATAGAATATCGCACAACCCCCACCTCTCATGTCTTATTTTTAATTTTAAGACCTAGGAGGTGCTGTGTAACCAAGCGCTCTCTAAACCATGAGAAGCAGTTTGCACCTCATGGTGGAAAAGCCCATTATCAGTACGTCCATGAGAGTCAACACGGATGGGCACACGGCTGCTATGCAGAAGTGGTTTTCTGCTCAAGGTGACACCAAAGGGTGAAACGACCTAGAGGAGATTTGGAGTTGGTTTAGCAACTGTTAGATATTGCCAAATACTGAGTACTTGGTTTTTAAAAACTTTATTAAATATATATATATACATATATAAATTTGCACAAAAAATAAACTACATGGAGAGTACACATCTTTTAGAGGACTTAACAGCACTTCTTGCGGGGGGGGGGGAACAAAAAAAAAACATTACCCAGAGCATTTAAAATACAGTGTCGGTTTTAAATTTTCATTTATATATAGCTTTTAGGAATTATTTTGGAAGAAATAAAATTACAGGCAGAAGATCTCATGACTTGATTTGCAGTGACAATTTTAAAATTATATATTCAGGGCTCAAACAACCAATACATCCCTTCACCCCATCTATCCCTATTTTTCCCCTGGTAACTTTGTGCTGGGCAGGAACAAAAGGACAGCAGTTGCAAGGTCTGCCTGACATTCTGTGCCTACTTCTTTTCCAGCCCCAGCAGGAAGAAACCATGGGGCTCAGGATTTTATAAACATGAATTTCTTACTCAGTGCTCTAGGGAAGATAAACTCCAAGCCCTGGCAGAGGGGAAAACACCTCCCAGTTTCCAAAATTGGACAGTCAGGCCCAGTTTGAACCATGGGATCCAGCTGCACCAGAGTAAGCCTGGCTGGCCACAGTGTGGCCACATCAAAGCAAAACACACATGCAATTTGGGGACATTCGCCCTGCAAGTTTTGATGGGAATATGAGTGGGAGGAGAGTCAGTGACAGCCCCTACCTCTTACTTCCAGGTCCCCCCTCCCCCTGGGACCTCCAGGATAAACTGCTCCCGCTCTGCGGTCTGGGACTCTCACTTGTTGAGACAAGGAGCTTGTTCAGCCTTACATATGAATGAAGAGCAGATGGAGAAGTAAGCCTCACTGACCACTGCTTCCCTGAGTGATTCCTCTCCCACACTCTCCATGGAAAGCCCTCCACCAAAAAAAAAAATCAATCTCCTGGCCTTTAAATCTGGCTTCTGTCCTAGTGAGAGGTTGCCAAGCACAAAGCATTATGGGTGCTCCTATCGCAAAGCTAACAGGGCCCTGAGCGACCGGAAGGAGAGAGCTGCTCTTTAAAAGCTTTTAAATGCTGTTATATTTTTACAACCACTTACTGAAGAGGTGAATTATTTTCTACCCCTCCTTCCCCAGAAGCATGGCCATTAAGGTTACCTGGAAACCTGTCCAGGAAGCATGTGGCAAATAGCAACCAAGCAATAGAAACATCCGGATCTGTCATCTAAAAGGAGATGGTATCAACAAGGTCATATTTGGGTAGAGGTGGATTGGAAACTTCATTAGTTTGCATGTCCTGGCTATTTTGGGGGGGCTGTTTACACACGCATTTGGGAAGGGAGTTTGTTCTTAGCTTATCTGGTGGGGGAGCTTGGTTGGGCTAAGTTGGAAAAGAGGCTTGAGATTGGATGCTACTCATACTAAGGACTACCCCATGGAAGGAAGAAGCACAAGGAGAATAAAAAGGCGTTGGAAGGCACTGCCTCTGATCTGGAAGGACTTCCAATCTGTTGGAGATGTGATGTACACAGAGAATGACCTGAGAACAATTTTTAAGTTTCAGAAGCACAGTAACATACCATGGAACAGTATCTCCTAGGGAGACAAGATTTCATACTGAAGGTGATTTTGAATAAGGTCTTGAGAGACAGAACGGCAAAGAAGATGGGAGAAAAGATGGGGGGATGGCTGGCATGGTATGTTAGCAGACGTCCGCACTGAGGACACGAAACAAAAAAAATGAGAAGAGGGCTGGGCGCCTGGGTGGCTCAGATGGTTGAGCGTCTGCCTTCGGCTCAGGTCATGATCTCAGGGTCCTGGGATCGAGTCCCGCATCGGGCTCCCTGCTCGGCGGGAAGCCTGCTTCTCCCTCTGCCTCTCTCTCTCTCTGCCTCTCATGAATAAATAAATAAAATCTTAAAAAAAAAAATGAGAAGAGGGCTTGTCGAGAAATTTACAGGGTTGTTTATTTTGATGTTTTAATTTTCCTGATTGTATGGGTGAGAAGGAAATGACTCCTCTGTCTCTTCATGACCTTAGCTACTGGGGAAAAATTGTGAAAGCCGGGTTTTTCTTTTTCTTTTTTTTTTTTTTTTCTATTTCTAAAGAGCTTATTCCTAATGTGTATTTCATTTCCAACCAACACCCTTTCTATGTCAGATGAGGTGATAAAATTTGTAATTATAGAGAAGCAAAGCTGTGACTCAGCTGTTTCACCACGCAGCCTTGCCCACAGACGCAGGGCTTTGGCAACTCCAGCTGGCCGAAAAGCAGCAGCGAGGAGAGGGGACACTAATGAATACTTGCCACACCCACTCCCTTTTGCTTTACCCCAGGATATGTCCTTTTTCCGATTCAGCATTAAGGAAACGAACTGACGGAACTGTAATTCTGTTCCAAAAAATCAGCTGGACCCAATAAGGCAAGCTGTGGGACAATCCCTGGGCTTCCACACTGAACTCTTTCCGCTCAGCAGCCATCCGTTTTCTCAGGGGCATCAGGGCATCTGCGTGAGTCAATGAAACATGGCCACGGATACTTGAGCAACCAGGGAGAATCAGACACTAACAACATAGACAGGAAATCTCCGTAACACAAACAATTCTCAGGAAGGGAAAGGGGCTGAGTGATAAAAGCCCGGCTGACATGCCACACACCTCTCAAATGACAATAAAACCAATGCTGTCAACCTGAGACTGCCGAACCATATTCTAGCCAGCCTCTCGGCTTGCGGGCTTCGCAAATGGTGGCTTCATCAGGTACTAAGACTCAGAGAAGGACACTCACCTGAGCATCGCAGGACGCGGCCATGGTCTCAGCAAGCCCTCTTGACTTGTAGGAGATGCCTGACCTCGGCCCCTCTGAAAATGGAAGGAGGCACGTATCAGACCTGCACCTAGTCTTCCCCACTCACCTCACAAAGGGCAAGAGGTGTTTAAAGGCATGAACCAGAAGCTGGACTACTTGACTACACCTGTGATATACCATGGTCTTAAAAAATTCACATAAGCCCTCTATGAGTCTTGGTTTCACCATCTCCAAAATGGTGTGAGTTCACCTGACCTGTTTTATTCTACAAAGGTCACATATTAAAAACGCCAGACCAACGCATGGTTCTTTGGGTGAACAACTGTTGTTTTCTGGCTCTGTTCGTATCTACTACCCCGATAAATCGGGATCGATCATAATCTTAGCAAAGTTTCTGTTTGCATTTGTTTCCTCCCTCACATAAAACACACACAACACGCATACTTATAAAGAATCCGAATTCTTTCATTTTCTCCAACCCCAGTACATTTCTCCAAGTGAGCAAGAACAGGAGAGAATTTACAGCACAAGCCAAGAATTACTCATAACATTGCATACATCCAGGAGAAAATATTACACACACAAGCATCATTCTTCCTGTGTGCCCTAAGGGGTGGGGATGGGGGTGAATTTATGTGGACTAAGCTAAACTCTGCTGGACTTGGTTTTCAAGGTGTTTATGCTTTTGTTTGCTCACTCACCTGAAACATCCGTGTCCCTGTGCCAGAAAAGTGCTCAGTGCTTATACTCACGCCCTTCCCGTGGGCCCCCACCCAATTCCACTAAAGCCAGAGAACCTGGGACAGCTGGAGACCCCCGCCCCCTCCCCCACCAGCGAGCCCTGCAAGGAAGAGGGAAATCAAGAGAAACTATGGATTCCCTACCTTCTCCAGTCCCCAAAGATAATTTTTCAGTAAAAACCTACAAGAACCAAACACCAAAAACCAGAAACAAAACCTAAATAAAAGCACGAAAAATTTAACGAGGCATAGAGATTTCTGTAGGAGAACTTTTAGGGACCAATGAGATTTGAGATCACACAAGGTGGGAAAGGGGATTGGACACCGGTAGGAAAAATCCCAGAGGTACAACTAGCCAAAACGAGGAATGAGGATGTGGGGAACTTCTCCGGAATCTATTTCCCTCTAAATGTGGGAGAAGAGTCAGAGCAACGTGCTGGTGAGAGTCAGGTAAGAGAGTCACCTTTGCGTGGCCCGGACCTTCGGACCTTCGAGTCCAGCTGCTCCCGCCCCCCTCCTGCAGGTGAAAAGCTTTCCCGTGCCCCCTCCTCCTGAGTTAAATCAAGTTCTCTTCAGGTGCTTCTCCTGATGTAAATCCACGGTATCATTCAGGCTCCCTGTTCACTGGCTCAAACCCTTTCAGACCTTCCCAGATCTGTTTTCTCTCCAGTTCTAACCCCATCTTGTGTCACTTCCTCAATACCAAAATTCTGCATAATCCTCAGAACAGATCAACTCCAGTCATCTACATTTTTTTCTAGGTGCAGAAAACAAAAAACTGGGCAGGTCCCCTCAGTTCACTCCCTCCTCACCCACATTTCCTGCTCCTCTGACCAAGTCACCGTCTCCAAGAACAAGCATCTCCTGGGCTTCCTGCCAGAGTAGTTATTTTACAGCTTTCACTTGAATTTCTTTTTTTTTTTTTTTATTTTATTTTTTTTTTTTTTTTAAAGATTTTATTTATTTATTTGAGAGAGAGAGAATGAGAGACAGCACGAGAGGGAGGAGGGTCAGAGGGAGAAGCAGACTCCCTGCTGAGCAGGGAGCCCGATGCGGGACTCGATCCCGGGATCCAGGATCATGACCTGAGCCGAAGGCAGTTGCTTAACCAACTGAGCCACCCAGGCGCCCCTCACTTGAATTTCTAAAAGGCATACTTTTGAACACGTAAATTAACAGACAAGGCAAAACTATGTTTGGAACTAAGAGTGGCAAAATTCTCAAAAATACAAATCTGCCCCAAGTTAGTTTTAAAAAATAAAAGTGCCCTTGAAAAAACAGAAGTGCTTATGAAATACTCAAATTTACCTTCAGTGAGCACAAATACAATTGGACCCCTAAAAGTCTGAGTAATGATCCAAGGCGAGGGGGAAGGGTCAATGCTGACTGGTTTACAGAAAGTGAATCTGAGTCATGGCAAGGTCCTGAAATTTCACATGAACTCATTCTGCCTATAAATGCCCCAGAATCGATGGTGAGCAAAGCGAACTCTGGCCAGGCAGGCAGAAGCACTTTGTTTTCCATTGTGCGGTGACGCCAGATCCCCCGTGCCTCTGACAAAGGCCTTCGTCAAGCCGGTGTGTCATCGTTTGCGTTTGCCACGGCTGCAGCTCGGCGTCCGCGAAAACCCACTTCCCGACTTGCCAGTGCCTCGGGTGCCTCCCCGGGAGCGTGGGCCGGCGGGCCGGGGCCGCGCGGGGTGCAGCGCCACCTGCTGGAAGCCGCTCGGGAGAGCAGCAGACGAGCTGACCGCGGACCCCGCTGCGTCCTACCGGCGCCCTGTTTGCTTTGAGGCAACGACCGGGCCTGACCGGAAGGAGAACAGAAACACTAGCAGAAATACGCACTCTTGATCCCAACCCATCCTCAGGGTGCACACGCGATCCTTTCTCCACTATAGAATGGGGTGTGGTGTGTGTGCACACGCGTATGTGTCAAGGTACAGTGTGGTTGTGCATTTGGGTGGGTCCAGAGGTGATCTCTTAAAGGTAGGGAAAGTGGTATTATCGTCATCCTCCTTGCTGGACCCGCAAGGAGCTCTACAGTTGGCAGCTACTCTCACATAAATTATCCCATTGAATCTCCTACTACTCTGTACAGGGAGATAAAACCGTCTCACCCAAATGAGCGGCCAGCACCCTGGCTCTGCTAGCAGAATTACTCATGACCTCACCACGTTTGAGGATGACAGCACACGAATGAGTTTCCCCCCCTTTCAAACGACTGCACCTCCATGGAAGCAAAGACTCACAGTCCCTCAGCCGGGCGGCACCGGCCGTGGGCGTGGAGGAGCTCCAGGGCGGACTCTGACCGGAAGTAAACTCCAGCCAGCTGAGCCAAGAAATCTGAAGTCCAACCTCAGCCAGCCACCTCCGACAGGCTGTAAAGGGTACGTCGGAAAACTCGGCCCAACCCGCGCCTGTGGCTCTTTGTCAGAGATATGCTCCCATGGGTCACAATTAGGAGGCGACTTTCCCTACCAGAGAGGTTCCTGACCTAAAGCCATTGGACATTTGTTGAAGCAGGAGGCCTGAAAGACAAAAGCAAAGGTGTTTCATGAAGAAAACTGCTGTCAGCAATGTGGCAGTGTCTGCTGACACTACCAGAAACACCAGTGAGTGACCCAGCAGACTGAGTCGTCTGGGTTTTCCCAGTAACTGAGTAATAAAAACAACAGCACTGTGAGGGCTGACTTAGGCCAGACAGTAGGCTAAGTACTTTACCTTTTCTTTTCTCATGTAATCCTCACAACTGCTCTAGAAGATCAGCACTATGCTTAGCCCTGCTTTACACATGTGGAAACTGAGGCCCACAGAGTTTAAGTGGCCTAAGGTTACCCAGCTCAGAGGTGTAAAGATAGGACTCAAGCCCAAGTGTGTCTGGCCCGAAGACCATGCTCCCAGTGTTTACTGCTTCCCAGCTGTTGGTGCCCTATGAGGCCATGAACTATATAGTATATTTTACTTGTTATTTCAAGGCCAAAATGACTCATCAGCCACATGACCACACCACTCATTTTCACTGACCCCTCGAGTATGCAAGCAGGGCCTGAAGAAAGAGCTTTCGTTCACCTTGTTTTGAGCCAGGATGACAGACCAGGAATGGTTGGAACGAACAGTTCTAGGCCAGAGGTCAGGGGACAGAACCGGACTTCCAGGGCAAAAACAAACAAGGCTCTCGGTGACATGTGGGGGCCCGCAGGCTGGGGCTGGCCACCGTGTCTTGGGATGGGATGACGGGGTGTGAAAAGTGGCCTGCCCCATTCTTAGGCAGCTGGGGTGGATGAGGAAAACACTGCATTCAGCTTCCTGTTCTGCCACATACCGCGGGGAAGCTGGACGCCGGACTGGAAGGGCGGCCTTTGGCAGCGTCGTCTCTGACGACTTCACATAGGCCAAAGCTTCTCGCTCTAAAGTGGCAGTAATGACATCCATGCTAAACTGTTGTCAGGTAACGCGACCCTGTGTGTGAGGAAGTGCTGGTAGACTCCAGGGTTCTGCAGATACAGTGCATGTATGGTTATCAGTTCCACAGGAAAACAAGTTATCAGTTCCACAGAATTTTATCAATTCTGACATGCGCTTGTCTGAGGGATGGTAAAGAGATACTATCTGTGCAGTCTTTTGCCCTGTGGCAAAAACTTCGGGACAGAGTTATATATATAGTTCCAGGTTTCTGTGAGGCAGTCTGACCTGCCCGGCTAACCCGAGTGACATGGTCGTCAAAGCCGTCCTGTGCGGCCCCAGTTCACTTCTACCAATAGCAGCGCTGTCCTCCCCTATTGAGCCAACCAGTCCTAAGAGCAAACGAAAATAGTGCCAGGTTTACAGATAAAGGCTCTGAGGAGAGCTGGAGAGACGAAAGCGAGAAGGGAGGGGATGCCGGAGCCCAGGGCCTCCCTGTGGAAGCAGGCGCTAAGCCCCAGCTAGTCTCTCTCTCTCCTGGCCTCATGGGAAGGCCCAACCTCCCCCACCAGTGCACGGCAAAGGGACACTGGCAGTCCCGGTAGCACAGGCCTCAAGCCTCCAGACAAAAGCCTTTTGTCTAGGAGGTGTTGGGAGACGCCACACAACGTATTTCTTTCTAAATTGATTTTGTTTTTTTCTTTTCTAAATGTTACCTAAATCCTGGAAAGCTATTTCCATGAGCTGATTTTAAAATACTTTATGATATGTGCAAAACTGTCAGCAGCATGAATGTCTACCATGAGGGGAATGGTGAAGTAGAGGCTGGTGTATTCTCTAACGTTTATGAGAGTTTATCAACACACAAAGAAGTGCCATAAGGTAAAGGGGGGTTTGTGTCAGGCTCTAACGGAAAAGCAGAGAGAAAAGCTGCCTGCGGAACTATCTCATGGCGGCGTCCGATAGTACAAAGATAAACGAGGAAGCTGACCAGTACGATACAGTAATGGATGCACGATCTTGTGCATTTGTCAAAACCCACAGAACTGTATAATGCAAAGATAAACCTTAATGTGAAGAAGGGATTTCAGTTAATAATAGTGTTTCAATATTGGTTCATCAATTATAACAGCTGTGCACCTCATGCAGGATATTAATAACAGGACAAGCTGTGTGCAGGGAAGGAGTATATATGGGAAGTATTTGTAATATTGGTTCAATGTTTCTATAAACCTAAAACTGTCCTAAAGAATGAAGTCTTTTACTTTTATTAACAAAACTAAAAACAGGGGCGCCTGGGTGGCTCAGTTGGTTAAGCATCTGCCATCGGCTCAGGTCATGGTCCCAGGGTCCTGGGATCGAGCCCCGCATCGGGCTCCTGGCTCGGCGGGAAGCCTGCTTCTCCCTCTCTCACTCCCCCTGCTTGTGTTCCCTCTCTTGCTGTCTCTCTCCCTGTCAAATAAATAAAGAAAATCTTTAAAAAAAAACACAAAAAACTAAAAACAAATAAATGAAAAACCAGAAGGAAATAAAAAGCTAACAGTAATGTTTTTTTGGATGATGAGATTATGACTAATTTCTTTTTTTTGTTCGTTTGTTTTTACTCTTCAAATTTTCTACATTCTAATTTTGCCTGTTTTTACCTATGTATGTTACTTTGCCAACCAGGAAAAACAAATGTACAGTTTTACAATCTTGTCTGGGTGGCCGGTCTCTGCAACAGAAAATGTATTTGCTCCAAGTGGTTGGTTGTCCAGTTCTTTATACACGGTAGGAACTTAATAAATTTTGCTTATAAAACATAAGCACCTTTAAATATGTCGTCACTCTGTCAGCCTTGGAGCCTGAGAATTTGTTGCCTCGTGGCTCAGGAGAGGACAGCAGATTAAAATAAAAATTGTGAGAGGAAGGAATCAGAGCCTTGAAGGATGAGCTGGATGTGTCACTCTGAATTGAAAATCTCTTCTTGAATAGCCAGGGGCCTCTTTGGGCATCTTGAGAAGCATCCAGTAAATGGCATTGACAGGCAGGAGAGTGATGGGTGCTGATATAAGACAAGATCCCAAGATGTTGTGTAATTAAGCAAGAAGCATTGTATAGAAGTTACAGTCATAGTGCTGGTTTGAGAACTGGGGAAGGTTATGCCAGGAAAAGGCTTCGCTAAGTTCCTGATTCCTGGCAAACCAGTCAAAAAATGGTAACAGATATTTGAGAGCATCAGAAGAGTTTGTTATATTCTAGTTTTAGAGCAAATCTTCATAGTAGAGGTGTTTTGCAGTTTACGATGAATCTTTGCATTGATCTCATTTACTGCTTTCATTTGTTTGTCTGCCATGTGACCTTACGTGACTATGAGCTTCTTGAAGACAGAGCCATGTATTGTTTATTTTTGTGTGGCCTATGTATGCCTGGCCCGTAGTTTGATGAAAGGTGGCTGCAAATTCTTTGACACCTCCCACTAAGAGATGCAATGTATTTCTCCTTCTTTTGAATCTGGGCTGGCCTGGGACTGCTTTGAACACCTGAATACAGTGGAAGTGACATTATGCCAGATCCAAGCCTAGTCTTAAAGAGAACTTGGTATCTTCAAGCCATGAGCTTACACATACAAAATCCAGCTACCCTACTGGAGAGTCCATGTGGGGATCACATGGAGAGGGAGATGAGCCCAACTGAGCCTAGCCTTCCAGCCGCCCCTGCCAAAACATCAGACAAATACATGGAGCCATTTTGAACCATGCAGGTCAGATCAGCCACCATCTGCCTGTCCCAAAGGACCCCAGTTGACTCCACATAGAGAAGAATAATCACTTAGCTAAGCCCTGCCTAAATTCCCAACTCACAAAATCATGAGATATAATAAAATGGTTGATTCGGTCACTAAGCTTTGGGGTAGTTCATCATGAAATAATAGATAACTAGAATAGTTCTCAATAAATGTTTGCTGCTGGATGGATGGATGGATGGATGGATGGATGGATGGATGGATGGATGG